>NC_080030.1:93383778-93496278 GCF_030020395.1 Manis pentadactyla | reverse complement strand
GCCTCCTCCTCCTCTTCCTCCTCCGCCTCCTCCTCCACCTCCGCCTCCTCCTCCTCCTCCTCCGCCTCCGCCTCCTCCTCCTCCGCCTCCGCCTCCTCCTCCTCCTCCGCCTCCGCCTCCTCCTCCTCCTCCGCCTCCTCCTCCTCCTCCGCCTCCTCCTCCTCCTCCGCCTCCTCCTCCTCCTCCGCCTCCTCCTCCTCCTCCGCCTCCTCTTCCTCCTCCTCCTCCTCCTCTACCTCCGCCTCCGCCTCCGCCTCCGCCTCCTCCGCCTCCTCCTCCTCCTCCTCCGCCTCCTCCTCCTCCTCCGCCTCCTCTTCCTCCTCCTCCTCCTCCTCTACCTCCGCCTCTGCCTCCTCCTCCTCCTCCTCCTCCTCCTCCTCCGCCTCCACCTCCTCCTCCTCCTCCGCCTCCTCCTCCTCCTCCTCCTCCTCCTCCTCCTCTGCCTCCTCTTCCTCCTCCTCCTCCTCCTCTACCTCCGCCTCCGCCTCCGCCTCCGCCTCCTCCGCCTCCTCCTCCTCCTCCTCCGCCTCCTCCTCCTCCTCCTCCTCCTCCTCCTCCTCCTCCTCCGCCTCCTCCTCCTCCTCCTCCTCCTCCTCCGCCTCCTCCTCCTCCTCGGCCTCCTCTTCCTCCTCCAAATACTCTGCCGCCTTCTCCTCCTCCTCCTTCTTCTCTCTTCCTCCAGATCCTCCTCTTCCTCGTCCTCTTCTGGATCTTCCTCCACCTCCTCTTCTTCCTCCTGCTTCTCCTCCTTCTCTGGATACTGCGCCTCCTCCTCCTCCTCCAGATCCTGCACCTTCTTCACCTCCTCCTCTTCCTCCTTCTCCTACGGATGTTTGTCCTGCTCCTCCAGGTCCTCCTCCTCGTCTTCCTCCACCTCCTCCTCCTCCGGATCCTCCTCTTCCTCCTTCTCCTCCGGATCTTCGTGCTGCTCCTCCAGTTCCTCCTCCTCGTCTTCCTCCACCTCCTCCTCCTCCGGATCCTCCACCTCCTCCTTCTCCTCCTCCTGGGAAAGGAAATTTGAGACGTGAAGAGGAGGAGACGTAGTGTGTGTGCCTGGCTGTAGAGCAGCCAGTGACTGTAAAGACGAAACGCCTTTCTCCCAACCTGCCCTTTTCCTGGACTTAACGTCGTTTCACCAGATCCAGAGGGGGAATCGGCCCAGGGCCTGGAATGCCCTTCCTCCTGGAGCTACTGTAGTTCTGTCCGTGTGACTAAGTTTTCTGCAGTGGGACACGTTCCCCAACCAGGCATAGGCATGAAGTCCTTCTCTGTGCCCTGCCGTGTTCTTCCCTTTTCTAGCTATCTGGGATATTGATAACCTGGGGTCTATTTGAAAGCTGAGTGTTAATGATAAAAAGTTTCTATCAGCAGGGAGACTTGCCCTATTTCTTCACATACACTAATTATTACATAAGAAGTAGATACATTCTTTCGTGTATTAGTTACTAAGGCCTCTTCTACTCCAACTAATGAATCTACTCTGTTAGTGATATGAGTTTTGAGAAGCAAATAATTGGACCTGGTACATATTGAGGAAGCCACTATATTAGAAACTAGTCTGTGTCTTCCCTTGGCTGATGTATAAGCCAAGGGAAGACACAGAGTCACCTCACAGTCACCACAACTATTTCAGTTTCCCGTTTTTCCAGAAAGAGCCAAACATTCTCAATTCAACTATCATGCTTAAATGGTATTTGTGTGTGTGTGTGTGTGTGTGTGTGTGTGTGTGTGTGTGTGTGTGTATCCTGCTGGTTTTTTTCTTTCATAAAGGAGCATTACATTTACACGTCTATAATGTGAGACAATGAAAGAAAGGTCTCAATGTCAGAGGCAATCTAAGAAATCAATTCATTTTCTGTATGACTTTACACTCTCATCCCTGCACCTCCAATTTTATGCACTCAAATTTTTTCCTAATTTTTGATTTACCTCTTTGAGCCACACTTTCTTCATTAACCGGAAAAAGTATTGGAAAACGTGTAACATTGTAAAAAATGAAATAAAGGGAAATACAGAATATAAGAAAAATTATACTACTCAATCACTACATCTGTGATACAGTAACCCAGAGCGACATGATGTAGGGAACACAGGTCCTGAGCCACAGAGACAAGGACCTAGTCACAGGAACCTTCTCTTGACCCAGAGATTATCTGATCCCTTGGAAAAACCAGTGCACCCACACCTTTTCTTCCCTCCCACCTTCCTGCCCTTTCTCTCCCATAAGTAGGAATCTTTGCTCCTTTTCTCTTTAGAAGACAGTTTCTAGTTCCCCAGTGCTCAGAGAATATCACTGACACACATCTCTTGACATCCTGGCCACTTTTGGGGAACATACGGTTTCAAGATGTTTCCTTTTTCGTTTGTGCTTCATGGCTCAGGTGCCTTCCTCCCTGGAACTCTGCTGCCAGAGGTTCAAGTGATGACAGCCAAGAAGCAGGCCAGTATATTCAAGAACAGCAGACAACTGAATTGGCTGTCTCCTCACTCACTCTCTGACTGACTGGCCTGGGCCGTGCTTAAGTACAGTACACCAGTAGGGCCATTATGACGTAAGTCAGACAGGGTTCCATCGCGTTCTGACACGTGCATCGGAGCAGACCACTGATGAGGGGGGGGATCCCTTTTACCCAATACAAACTCTACCATCAACTTGAATTTTTATCTTGCACTTCATATCAAAACTTGAGAACCAATAATGTGGATTAAACAAAAGACAATTACTGTATGTATCTAGGGTAACCACATTACTAAATCTCCCCCAGGGTGAGGATAAGGCATTCCCTGAGAGAAATAGGCTTAGACCCATGCCTGCCCTATAGAACATGGTTAAGTGTCCTATCTTAGCAGTACCATATAACTATGTACACATGTAAGTTATATGTGAGGTGTATGTGTATATTGGGTTTGCAAACACCTTGTGATTCCATACAGCCCCAACATTTATTGAATTTTCCCCACTGTAGGGGACAGGCATTTCAACAACCCATTGTCTCTTGCAACTCTTTCCCCCGTCACTTCCCCAGAGCCTTCAGGGAAAGAGGAAGCCACTGGCTTTACATCCCATGGCCCTCATTATGAATCCTGTGCTTGTCGAGCATGAACGCTTCATTCCCTGGCATCTGTTCTAGGCCCCAGTCTCCTGGAAATGAAAGGGCTGTGCACAGGGTTTGAACTCCAGTTAGCTCCATTCTACTTCCAACTTCCCACTGACTGCCTCCTCCCTGAGGGGCAGTATGTATTTGCTGCTCTAGAGCCAGGCCATGATCCAGCCAGCTTCAGCCTTCTTTACCTCCAGTAGGTTCTGCCTCACGCTGTTCCCCCCACATGGGCTCGGCCTCTTGGCAGCCGCTAAACGGTAGGCACATTTCCCAAGATATTCTCAGCCTTGTCAGCTTTTGGAAAAACCCAAGCCCAAAATTAGATCTTTTACACATACCAAGTTGGTAAAAATTAGATCAACCTATACAAATGATAGTAAGGATATGGGTAAAAAAGAGAACCTTTATGACATAAAATGAAGTATTGACCTATGTAGCTGTTCTGGAGAACAATTAGCCTACATTGTATGAAATTAATGCGTATATCACCTATGAGCCATGATACGGAGTGGTATAAGAGGGCAGATGTTTCCTATCAGCACCTCGTGCTCTTCAGTTTCTTTGATTATTCCCTTTCCCAGAATGAGGTTCATTTTCTATAGATGTGCAGAAGCATCACATGGTGAAATAGCATAGGTTTTGTAGTCAGATAGCTTTGGGTACGATTCCTGTCCCTGCCTCTTAGGATGTGTGAAATTGAGTAAATTACTTCATTTCACTGAACTCTCGTTTCCCTTATTTGGCAGTACTCTTAGAGGACTGACATGGAATAATGTAGGGTGTGTTTAAGACATGTTTAAGTGTCAGCACGAAGATCTTGCACAAGCCCACTCTGCATGCAAGTTAACACAACTGCATAAGATCACAACCTCCTTATTTCTCTTCTAACAGCCTTGGGATATCAAAACCGCCTCTTTACTTCCAGCTCTGACACAGGCTCAATCCTTATCTTTGATATATTCTGGCCTTTTTATTTTTCTATCTTTTCTCCTTTAGTACGCTAAGTTCTCACTTAAGCTACTTTCCTTGGCATTTTGCGTCCTTGTGCTTTTTCCCAGCATTTCTTTCTCCCTTCTCTCTACACCAGAGGCCAGCAATTTCTTTTTTCTGTAAGAGGCCAAATAGCAAATAGGTTAGGCATTGTGGGTCGTATGGTCTCTGTTGCAACTATTCAACTCTGCCATTATTATGGGAAAGCAGCCATAAATAATATCTAAACGAATGAGTGTGGCTGTGTTTCAAAGTTCATATATAAAATGTTACATATAAAAATAGGCAACAGGACAGATTAATCTTGTAGGCTCTAGTTTGCTGACCCTTGATTTATGCTATTAAATCCCAGCCAGTTTTATTTCCTTTGTAGATTCTGAAGAGCAACATTATTACCTATGACAACTGACCTCTTAGAATATGGAAGATTCCAGCCCCTCTGTATCTGTAGATAGCAATCCTAGATGTTAGACAAGAACTTTTCTTACTCAAATTGTTTACCAAACTTAATAAAAATACAACAAACCAGGTAACCCACAAGGCCTGCTCCCTTCTCTCTTTTCAGGACCAGTGTGCTGAGTATTGGGGGAAAAAAATGCAAAATTGGAAACTCAGCTGTACTCGGGAGAGAGATCCTGTACATGATGCTGACGGAAAAACATGTAAGAATAAGTGCCTCATGTGTCAACAGATACTATAAGTACCTCTTTCAACTGGCAAGTCTAAAAGATAGCTACACGGTACTCCTGAATGAACGGCTATTTCTCATCTGCTTGTGGCTCCCTCCATGAATATTATTCTTTTTGTTAATTCCCAAATATTGTCTCTTTCTCTTACATCCCCTAAGTTAAAATGAACCCTAGCAAGGACAGTTAATAAGTGGTTGATTCCTACTCTATTGTCTATCATATTGCTGTGACCTGTAAGTGCTAGATAGTAGATAATTGCTCTTTATGCCTTGAACAAATCCTAGGGAGAGTTGAAGATGATCATTTGGAATAGTTGACCAGAATAGTTTTAGAGGGTTGCTTTTGTCAACTGTATGGGACACATTTATTGTATAATCTGGGGTGTGTTCCTTCAATTCATTTTCCCTTGGTGAATGGTGTTCAATTGGAGTGCTTTATGATCCAACTCAACCACTCTTGATTTGCGTTACTGGGACAAGTAACAACCACTGTTGGTGTCATCTGTATATAGAGGTAGTTTCCTAGGTGACCTTGATGAGTACTCACAGTTCTAAAATTTGATGCATATATCACAATGCTATTAATGGTGGCATTTAATTCACGTGCATTGAGTAAGCATTTAATGCTTCTCCACAAACACGCACACACTCATCACCTCTCTCCTTGTAAAAACCTACAATCTAGTAGTAGTATAGCTCATGTGAGAAAATCTAACCAATCCAAGTGCTGCATTTTACACATGTGAGAAACTGAAGTTTTTTTTTCAGTTCAAGGTCTCATGAAGGAGTGAACTTCCGAGCGAACCTAGAATCCAGTTATGAATGCTAGCCTGGTATTCATTCACGTTATAAAAAATTCTTTAATAGAAGTAAGATAGCACAGTAGGGCAGTGCTAGGCTTTTAACATCACATGGCTATGTCAGCTCCATGTTTTTGGACAGGTTTTTTCACTTCCCTAGACTTCAGTCTCCTCATTTTTATAATGAGGGTAGGGGCAACAATAATCGTGTTAGCCACATTTTGTTTCTCTTGAAACAGAGCATGGAGCCGGTAGCTTCAGAGGAGGGGCTGGGCCCACTGCCTCCTTCCAGTGTGGAGCACATCAGTATCCACTCAGGAACCCCTTCAGTTGAGCCCTTCCAAATGTGCCCCCGTGCAGCCATGCCATGAGGGCCCTGACACCAGACACCCTGACTCACACACTCCAGCCTTCAGTAAGCTAGCCCAAACTACCAGGCGCACACAGTCTACCTAGGGACCTTCCTTACCCAAGGCCGATCCTTCAAGACTGGGAGACGTAGCTCTTTCTCCTAACTGATAAAGTCAAGCACAGAAAGTCAAACGAAATGAGGAGACAGAGGGATATACTTAAACAAAACAACATGACAAAACTAAGGAAAAGAACCAAATGAAACAAGAGTTAAGCAATCTATCAGACAAAGGTTCAAGTTAATGATTATGAAGAAACTCACCAGACTTGAGAGAAGAGTGGAGGAACTCAGTGACAACCTCTACAGAGAGAGAGAAAATCGAAAACAAACCAATCAGAGATGAAGAATGCAACAAGCACAATAAAAAAATGACAAATACATGAGCGGGAATCAGCAGCAGACTGGAGGGTCCCGAAGAGCAGGTCAGCACCTTGGAAGGCAGTGATAGGAAGTACTCAAGCTGAACAGAAATAAGAAAGAAAAAAAGGAAATGAGGATAAGTGAAGAGAGCTTTGGGACAATATCAAACATCTAAACATTTGCATTATAAGAGTCCCATAAGAAAAGAGTAAAAGGAGTAGAAAACTTATTGGAAGAAATAATAGCTGAAAACTTCCCTAAACCAGAGAAAGGAACAGACATCCAGGTGTAGGTAGCAGAGAGAGCCCTAATCAAGCTAACCCCAGGTAGGCCCACACCAGGACACATCATGATTGAAGTATCAAAGATCAGAAAATATGAGAAAATCTTAAAAACAGCAAAAGAAAAGCAACGGGTTACATACAGGGGAAACCCCATAAGACAATTAGCTGATTTCCCAGCAGAAACTCTAGGAGAGTGGCACGATATATTCAAAGTTCTGAAAGAGAAAAACCTACAACCAAGAATACTCCACCCAGCAAGGTTATCATTCAGGATGGAAGGGGAGATAAAGAGCTTCACAGATCAAAATAACTTTAAGAGTTCACCACCACTGAACTGTCCTTACAAGAAATGTTAAAGGGTCTTCTTTAAGAGGAAAACAAGACCCTAACTAGAAGCAAGAAAAATCTGAAAATGAAAATTTCACAGGTAAAAACAAATGTGTATCAGTGATAGTAGATCAGTCCCTTAAAAGCTAGTATGAAGGTCAAGACCAAAGTAATGTAATCAATTACATTTTAAAAGTTAGTTAAGGGAGTCACTAAATAAAAAGGTGTAAAAGAAGGAGGAGGGGGAGTAAAAAATGTATTGTAATAATACATTGGAACTTAAGTAACCATCAACTTACCATTGATTGCTATGTGTGTAGGATATCCTCTAAGAACCCCATTGTAACCACAAGCCAGAAACCTATAATGGATACACAGAAAATGGAAAAACAAATTTAAATGTAACACTTAAGAAAGTCGCAATACACAAGGGGAGAGCAAGAGAAAAAGAGGGTAAGAGAGGAACAAGACAACCGTGAAACATTTGACAAAATGGCAATAACTACATACCTATCAATAAGTACTCTAAATGTAAATGACTAAATGCCCCAATCAAAATACATAGGGTGACCGAGTGGATAAAAAACAAGACCCATCTGTTTGCTGCCAAAAGAGATTAACTTTAAATCTAAATACTGAAACTGAAGGGATGGAAAAAGATATTCCATGAAAATAGGAAAAAGAAAAAAGCTGCAGTAGCTATACTTCTGTCAGACAAGATAGACTTTAAAACAAGGGCTGCAACAAGAGACAAAGAAGCTACATGACATAGTGATTAAGGGCACAATCCAGCAGGAAGCTGTAACAATTATAACTATTTATGCACCCAACAGTGGAGCTCCTGAGTATATGAAGCAAATATTAACAGACATAAAAGGAGAGATTGACAGTAAAATAATAATAGTATAGGACTTTAATGCCCCACTTACATAATGTGGATAGGTCATTCAGACAGAAAACCAATAACTAAACAGTGGATTTGAGTGACAGATGACATGCAACTGTATTCAAATATATTAAGAATGTTACATACAAAAACAGTAGAATATACATTCTTTTCAAGAGCACATGGACAAAAATGTACAATTAAAAAAAAACAGAAACAGACTCGTAAACAAAGAGAATGGACATTCGGTTACCGTAGGAGTAAGGGGATGGCTGAAACAGGCGGAGGGGATAAAGCGGTACAAACCTCAAACCATAGAATAATTCAGTCATAGGCTTGGAAGTACAGCATAGGGAATAAAGTTCCTAATATTGTAAAATTTTTATGTGGTGACCAATGGTAACTACACTTATCATGGTTAGCATTTAATAATGTATATAATTGATAAATAACTAAGTCATTTATCTGAAACCAATATAATATAATATTATATATAAGCTGTATGTCAATAAAAAATGTTTGAAAAAGAAGAATTTAGCAAGCTCAAGAAACAGAAAGGATTGCCGTAGAGGAAGTGGGGACAGGGATGAGGGTGAAACAGGTGAAGGGGATAAAGAGGTACAAACTGCTGGTTATAGAAATTAAATAAATCATGGGGAGAGTCAGTATGGTCATACCTTTGTGTGGTGACAGATGGTAACTACACCTATCACGGTGAGCATTTTATAGTGCATATAATTGTTGAATCGTTGCATTGTATACCTGAAACTAACATATATTTATTGTATGTCAACTGTATTTCAATAAAAAAAGAGAAACAAAGGAGGTCATTGTGTCTCAAGATTATTGCATGGGAATTTCAGGAAATGAGTTTGGAAAGATCATATAAGTCTTTTTAGGCCAAGAGAAGAACTTTGAATTTTATTCTTTGTGTGATCAGAGGCCACTGGAGGTTTTTGAGCATAGCCATGACTGTAACTAGAATACCAGCAATCTGAATCATTACGGATACCTTCTTTTCCCAAAGGTACTTGATTAAAAATCCATGACTTTATATTTCTTTGAATCTTCAGGATATATTTTACCACCACTTACCTATTTCTTACATGTGCAAAGGGAGCTCCCTAAAAAGAATATTTATATTTCATATATATATATGCATAACACACACACACATGCATATATATATATTCATGTTACATACAGTCATACACATGCTTGTTTTGGTACCAAGTGAAATATGATCCTAAGATACTTTCTAGATCACCTGCCCTTGAGGAAGGTGATCTAAAAAGTATCTTAGGATCATATTTTGTTTTCCTTTTTAAATCTCTTCCCTTTCTGATAAAGGATTTGTGTCAGTGCTCCTAAGCTTCCATGTGCAGTAAGAATCACCTGTGAGGTTTTATAAAATTCAGATTCACTGACCATCCTGACAGTTTAATTGACATCATCTAGATTGGAACTCAGTAATCTGATTTTTAACAAGGAGTCCAGGTGATTCTGGTGCAGTTGACCCAAGATCCGAATACTGCAAATTGTATACAAAATATTTCTCTTCCAAAGTTTCACTTGGTACCAAAACAAGCATGCGTATGAGTGTATGTAACATGAATATATACATATGCATGTGTGTGTGTTATATGTATATATATATGAAATATGAATATTCTTTTTAGGGAGTTCCCTTTGCACGTGTAAGAAATAGGTAAGGGGTGGTAAAATATATCCTGAAGATTCAAAGAAATATAAAGTCATGGGATTTCAATCAAAATTGGGCTCCATACTTTAAGAAATAATATAATGGGTTGACCTACAAATGAAGGAACTAGAATGGTGAGTTCCTTGTATGTATGGAAGTACAGCATAGGGAATAAAGCTCCTGATATCGTAAAATGTTTGTGTGGTGACCAATGGTAACTACACTTAGCAGGGTGAGGGGTAAGTGTTCCGCTGGAGTTCCAAAACCACAGCTTCTGATGGAAAGTGAGAGAGCTGTGGGAAGCTGGACCTGGAGACCCAAAACTTGCCTTCAAATGTCTGAAGCCTTAATGCCTGGAGGTCATGGATTCAGCAGGCTTGTTCTGTGTTGGCCTGAAAGTGTGAAATAAGACAAAAGGATGGACGTTATAGGGAGATAAATTTGGACACAAATAAAGGAGACTCTGAAATTGCTTGAGTTGATTTCCTTAGAGTATCTACCTGTGATGAGGGATCTTCTTAATAATAACTGAGCTGCCTGTCCATCTTGGGGCTATGCAGAGCGATTCTCTGTGAAGGAAGTGGCTTATTGCCCACACCCTCCGAAGCTCCTTCTGAACCTGAGTATATGTAAACAAGATGACTATTGGCTCTTTTCTCTTCTAGGCAAATAGAAGCAAAGGAAAAAAATAAGCATCCCGGCAACAGATCAAATGGGACTGAAGCAACTCAGGAAAGGTGAGTCATTACCTTAATTTGGCAAGAATGGTCTTCCTGTAAGTCAACACTTATCTATCAAATATATGGAAAGAGGTGTCAGTGTTGCCAACCCGTGATCTTGCCCTTAGTAGGTGGGAAGCCGTCATTCACGTGAATATCACTGGTAACTTGCTCAGTATAGAAATTTAACGCCAAATGGAAAGCTTCCACTCTAACACTTTACAAAGCACTTTAAAAAATAGTAGTTTGTTTAAGTCTCTGAGCCTGCTCGAATACTTTTTCTGACCTTATATTATAGATGGGGAAAATGAGATTCAGCTGCTACAACAAATCACTACCAAAAGTGGGGTTAAAACAGCACAAACTTATTACCATATGTCGCTGGGTTCAGAAGTCCTGAATGGATCTGTGTTGAGACCAAGATGTCAGTAGGGCTGTATTCTTTGGTGGAGGCTCTGGAGGAGGGTCTTCTTGGCCTTTTTCTAACTGCTAGATGCTGCCTGTAATCCTTGGCTTGTGGCTGTCTTTGAAGTCAGCTTGGGGAGATGGAATCGTTTTTATGCTGCATCGTTCTGACACTTATTTTCTTGCCTCCCTCTTTCACTCATAAGAACCATTGTAATTACTTTGGGTCTCCCTAGATGACTTAGGACAATCTCTCCATTTTAGAGTCAGCTGATTAGCCATCTTAATTCCATCTTCAACCTCAATTCCTCCTTGCCATATAAGGCAACATATTTACAGTTTCCAGGAATTTGAATGTGGACATCTTTGTGGGTCATTAAACTGCCTCCAAAGCAAGGTTAAGTGGTTGCCTCACTTGAGTCAAAATCTTCAGATGTTTAAGCCAAATCAAGTAACTCTGTGAAAACAGCCATTTCCTATATAACCTTGCCTTCTTTTCAGGATATATGTGATGAGTTTAGAAGCCAAATGAAAAATGGTCGACTTATCTGCACCTGAGAAAGTGACTCTGTCCATGGTCCAGACTGCAGGACATGTGGCAGTAAGTGCACTATGTGTAAGGAACAGCTGTGAGTAGTTTCCAAAAATGGCCCTTGAATTGTGAGTCTTAAAGTAGTAATAATCATTTCTCATCAGTTTGAGAAAACAACACGTTTTTAAAGCAGATCTAGTAACTGATGAGTGTCTGTTCCCTTTGGTAGCATTGTTTCTTTACACTTTTTTCTTCAAGGGAAAGAGAAGCAGCCGAAAGAAAAAAGAAAGACAAGGAGAACACGGGAAGCACAGGAGAGAAGAACAACGAAAAGCAGGTTTTGACGGGTGCGTGTTTGACAGGTGATACTGAGATCTGGACGGCTGGTCATAAAGTTAATTCATTCAACAGATACTTACGGAGTCTGTTCCAGTCATTGTGGACACAGCGGTAAACAAGAGAGGCCCGGCCTGATGTGATAGAGGCAGCACGCTCTTCAGCGTCCCGAGAGGGACCCTCCTTCAGTCCCCACGTGTCCGTGCGCCCCGTGACGACGGTCAAATTGTCGTTGCTCCGAAGTGAATTTCTTTTCTGAAGTGTTAAAACATATCATCAAGCAATTAGATACCAAAATTAAAAAAAAGAAAGTATCAAAAACTTACCTAGATGATAAGTTCTTTAGTTGGCATTCCATTGCCGCCTTGTGTTCATTTTGGGGCTTTAAAAATAATGTCCAATGCTTTACAACACTAATAGATAGAATATGACGCAGCATAATCTTTTCTAATCCGTCCCTGGACTCCAGTTAAAAAAGTGAATTAGAGAAATTTCCCCAGAAAGGTCTTCCCATAATAAGCCACCTTTTCATTAGGTCCATACTGACCAAAATAGATGAAAAATTAATAATAATTATCATTAAAAAAAATGAATGTGATAAACATTTTGGTAGGTGAACAGCTTTGAGAAAAAACTTTATTGTACAACTCCAAATGATCTCTCCAGGCTAATCTGGATCAAATTTTTTCACTTAAAAAATTCTGTTTTTAGAAATTTCAAACAAAAAAAATACTCTCTATATATGTGTAAGTAAGTCCTTCTTATTTTTCAGGGAACAAAAAGGCAGCTCTATCTTCTTACAAATGTATAGGAATTTTATTCTCTGCCAGGTAAAAGCAAAGAAGACAAGAAGGATAGCCTGGTTGTTAGCAGATTTCTGATCACAATCCAGAATTGATGTTAATTGCTTAATCTCTCTGAGACTTATGTTTTCCCATTTGCAAAAGGGGATAATGAGTGTTTATCTTAGAGGTTTTTAAAAATAACAACCAAAGGAAATCCATTAGAGACACAACACAGTGACTGTTAAAAGACAAACTTGATAAAGAAACTTTTTTTAATTTTCATTCTTGAGGAACAAAGCTGAAAGTGTGTTGACATGTTTGTGTCAGCTAAAAGAGCATCTTTTAGTTCATTCCAGAGCTTTTTATGTGTGGAACAATGATCAAAATTGTAGGGAGACGGATTTGGTGCTCAGCTTAGTGAACATCGTCTAAACATTGTGCAGACTGCCTTAGATGGTAGTAAAATTCTATGGGGGCAAGACAATTATTTGCCTGGGATTCTATGCAGAGGATTCCCACTTCCTAAGCAGATATTGAATTAGGGTGCCTTTAAAACGTATTCATCTCTAAGATGTAATTTTCCCTAGGTTTTTATTTTCCCCTCAAGTGTCTGAGTTTGTATCTAACCAAGCAATTTTATATTCAGTTGTAACGATCAGATTATCATAGTAACATCTTTTTTTTTTTTACTCCTACCTGCAGGATCAGTGCCATGAATTCCGGGACATGGTGAGAAACTGAAAGCTGGTGTGCACTGCAGACTATGATCCTGTTCGAGGTCCATATGACAAGATGCACCCCAACAAGTGTGCCACGTGTCAGAGCATGTTGTACGTGAAGAGGTTTATGGCTTCGTTTGATATGTTGTGCCTGTTTGCAAAAAAACACTTCCTCTTAATCGAAAACTTACGCACTTGACATCACACATTAAAAATAGAACAATTGCTCTTCACTTTAGAAGTTGGCAGTGACTTTCCAAAGCACTTTCAAAGAAATTTTTATTTTGATGATGAAAAACAATGATGTTTGGAGCATCTGGGAAAGAGATCGCAAGCTATTGTACAGTGATAGAATCAGGACATGCAAAGGGGAAGCTTATGAACTAAGGAGCATGGGACAGGCCAGTTCACTTCACAGTGTCTTAGTTCCTCCTGTATATAAAGGACATGATAGCTATACAGGACAGTTTTCGTAGGGATGCAAGGAGATAGCATTTTAAAAAATGTTTCCAAGCCTTCACGTCCTATAACTATATAGAAAACAATCAATACTGGAGAGTTTAGTTATAATTTAATAGGAAAAATAAAAAGAAATGAAGCAACTCTCTATATGACAGCCGTAAGTTTGATCAAGGAAAAAAGAAATCGGTCTTATAGGTTCATACAATTTTGTATGACAGTATAATCACTGAATTTACGAAAGTTGATAGCATTGCCAGGAAAGTATTAATGAAAATTCCAATAGTCAGTACTCGTTAGTATAAAGAGCATTTTAGATAATTTTTGGATATGAGAAAATTGTGTTAGATTTGCTAATGTTTAGAATTGGAGAAATACGTGGTTAAACAAATTCAATGGTAACCCTAGAAAAAAATACCCTATGCTTTTTTTATTCTGCAGTGAGCGAGAAGTTAACGAAAGAAAAAAGAATGAAGAAACATCAAGTGCCAAGCCCTCAAACTATGCAAAGGTTATTTCTTAGAAGCTACGAAGATAACTGTTTTACTGCTCATCCTCAGAATCTTGAATGCTACTCCAGTTTTAGGATAATAAAGATGCTAATCTTTTGCTTCAAAGAAAATTCATTTTGCCAATATTGTCACTTTGGGATACAATAAGATTTTTTTTTCTGGATTTGACTCTAATTGTGTTTCTCAGTTTTGTAGAGAATTCTCCTCCTGTGTGTGTCAATCATCATTTTAATCTCTCCTCGGAAGCAATGTGAGTTGACAAATAGTAAAATTCTTTACCAGCGCAAGTGCATGCTTGCTTATCTCTGACACTACACGTGGAGTGAGGCTTCAGGTAGCTTGGTGACGTTGATTTTAATGATTCAGGTAATAAATTAAACCAAAGCATGCCCTGTAGCTTCTTTCCTTGATGTCTTTTTCTGTTTTCTGCAGATGGTTTTCTCAGTGTCAGTGAATCGATAGTGTGTGTGCATGATGCTGCCTTTCCTGTCTGCTTTTCAAGACTGCAAAGAACATGTCCGTATTCAGTCCTTAATAATGATTATCACATTTATAGAGTTAGGTTCTTGTGGACTGCCCTTTGGTCAAGAGTGCACCCCACATGGAGAACGAGGGAAATGAAGGATGGGAGGGAGCGGCGAGGGAGACGAGGAGCTCTGTGACGTGCTGTTTGGTGTTTCCTTGCATTTCTAGGACCTGCGCAGAAAGGTTCAGGGTGAGGCGGAGGGTGGAACCTCGAAGATCTCTTCACCAACTTTCATGTATATCATACAGTATTATTAGCTATAATCACTAGGCTGTATATTAGGTCCCCAGAACTTATTAATCTTTTTTGTTTTTTTGTAGATAATTATTTTTTATTGAAGGGTAGTTGACACACATTATTACATTACATTAGTTTCAGGTGTACAACATAGTGATTCAACATTTATATACATGACAATTCTAGGTACCAGCTATCTCTGTACCAAGCTGTTACAATATCTTGACTATATTCATTACATCCCGGTTACTTATTATTTTACCATTGGAAGTGTGTACTTTTTTTTTTTTTTTGTGAGGGCATCTCTCAAACTTATTGATCAAATGGTTGTTAACAACAATAAAATTCTGTATAGGGGAGTCAATGCTCAATGCACAATCATTAATCCACCCCAAGCCTAATTTTCATCAGTCTCCAGTCTTCTGAGGCATAACAAACAAATTCTTACATGGAGAACAAATTCTTACATAGTGAATAAGTTCTTACATGGTGAACAGTACAAGGGCAGCCATCACAGAAACCTTCGGTTTTGCTCATGCATTATGAACTATAAACAGTCAGTTCAAATATGAATACACATTTGATTTTTATACTTGATTTATTTGTGGATACCACCTTTCTCTCTTGATTATTATTATTTTTAATAAAATGCTGAAGTGGTAGGTAGATACAAGATAAAGGTAGAAAACATAGTTTAGTGTTGTAAGAGAGCAAATGTAGATGATCAGGTGTGTGCCTGTAGACTATGTGTTAATCCAAGCTAGACAAGGGCCATAAAACATCCACATATGCAGAAGATTTCTCTCAGAACAGGGGGGGTGAGGTTCTAAGCCTCACCTCTGTTGATCCCCAATTTCTCACCTGATGACGCCCCTGCGACTGTGCCTGTCTTAGGTTGTTCCTCCCTTGAGGAATCTTACCCGTCTCTGGCTAACCAGTCATCTTCCGGGGCCATACAGGGAAATGTAAAGTTGGTAAGTGAGAGAGAAGCCTTATTGTTTGAAATGGTTAGCTTCTTACTTCTTTGCATATTTATGCCCTGTAGCTTCTATGCCCAGCATTTGTCTTGAGGTATCTTTACCACTTGGAAGAATTATGATACTTGGTAAATTTGATATGAGGCACAAATTCTATTTAAGGGTTGTAATTAGGAAGGAAGAAGAAAAGCTATAGAAGTAGCAGGCGGAAAAAAACATGGGAAGATTGATTATTTCTTTGACATATCTTCTTGTAGAGTAACTTCAGCATGTATAAGTTTTAAGCTACTAAAATTGCACACACACATTAACGTAATAGGAGTATAGTTACATAACCAAAGCATACCTGTAATTACCAGCCATCTCCAGTGAAACCAAGAAAACCAGTTAGGCACCTTAGGCATTTGTGAAAACTTATCTATGATATGGTGGATATTGTCCAACTGAACTTGAACAGTCTGAGAGAAATCAGACAAATCAAAACAACCCATTCCTGAGGAATGTTCACATCCCTTATGTTCTTGTAGCAGCAAATAGTCTGTAGTTGTAAGATTTTGGAGCGCTACAATTTGCACTTCTCCAAATTCTTGGTTGAGTTCCAACAGTATAGATCCAGTCAAATTTGTTGTTTTACTGTATGCACAGGTCAGCTTAGTTATCTCCTCCTTCATTCCCATGGCAAGTCCAGGAACTGGTGGGACGAGTGCATCTACAGCTGTAGCAGTGCATGGATCTTTGTTGGGATTTTTTGATGATCATCTGGCATGAGTCTTCCAGAGAGTGCAGATGTTGGAAGTTCTTTTTCATATCGTATCTTAGTTCATTTTCGGGGTAGCCCAATTAGGCTTTGATCCTCTGTATAAACACAGACACACCCTTTGCCTACACTTTTATATGCCCTTTATACTCTTGTGTAGAACTCATTGGAGGTTACCACACAGGAACTGCCCTTTTTTTTTTTTTTTGGTATCACTAATCTACACTTGCATGACGAATATGATGTTTACTAGGCTCTCCCCTATACCAGGTACTCCCTATAAACCCCTTTACAGTCACTGTCCATCAGCATAGCAAAATGTTGTAGAATCACTACTTGCCTTCTCTGTGTTGTACAGCCCTCCCTTTTCTCCTACCACCCCATGCATGCTAATCTTAGTACCCCCCTACTTCTCCCCCCCTTATCCCTCCCTACCCACCCATCTTCCCCAGTCCCTTTCCCTTTGATACCTCTTAGTCCATTCTTGAGTTCTGTGATTCTGCTGCTGTTTTGTTCCTTCAGTTTTTCCTTTGTTCTTATATTCCACAGATAAGTGAAATCATTTGGTATTTCTCTTTCTCCGCTTGGCTTGTTTCACTGAGCATAATACCCTCCAGCTCCATCCATGTTGCTGCAGATGGTAGGATTTGCCCTTTTCTTATGGCTGAGTAGTATTCCATTGTGTATGTGTACCACCTCTTCTTTATCCATTCATTTATCGATGGACATTTAGGTTGCTTCCAATTCTTGGCTATTGTAAGTAGTGCTGCGATAAACATAGGGGTGCACTGGTCTTTCTCATACTTGATTGCTGCATTCTTAGGGTAAATTCCTAGGAGTGCA
The DNA here is from genome assembly GCF_030020395.1 of Manis pentadactyla. Lineage (NCBI taxonomy): Eukaryota > Metazoa > Chordata > Mammalia > Pholidota > Manidae > Manis > Manis pentadactyla. The sequence continues at coordinate 93,478,921 of NC_080030.1, read as the reverse complement.
ATTCCTGGGTCAAATGGTAAGTCTGTTTTGAGCATTTTGATGTACCTCCATACTGCTTTCCACAATGGTTGAACTAATTGACATTCCCACCAGCAGTGTAGGAGGGTTCCCCTTTTTCCACAGCCTCGCCAACATTTGTTGTTGTTTGTCTTGTGGATGGCAGCCATCCTTACTGGTGTGAGGTGATACCTCATTGTAGTTTTAATTTGCATTTCTCTGATAATTAGCGATGTGGAGCATCTTTTCATGTGTCTGTTGGCCATCTATGTTTCTTTTTTGGAAAACCGTCTGTTCAGTTCCTCTGCCCATTTTTAAATTGGGTTATTTGTTTTTTGTTTGTTGAGGCGTGTGAGCTCTTTATATATTCTGGACGTCAGGCCTTTATCAGATCTGTCATTTTCAAATATATTCTCCGATACTGTAGGGTTCCTTTTTGTTCTATTGATGGTGTCTTTTGCTGTACAGAAGCTTTTCAGCTTAATATAGTCCCACTTCTTCATTTTTGCTGTTGTTTTCCTTGCCCGGGGAGATATGTTCAAGAAGAGGTCACTCATGCTTATGTCTAAGAGGTTTTTGCCTAAGTTTTCTTCCAAGAGTTTAATGGTTTCATGGCTTACATTCAGGTCTTTGATCCATTTTGAGTTTACTTTTGTATATGGGGTTAGACAATGGTCCAGTTTCATTCTCCTACATGTAGCTGTCCAGTTTTGCCAGCACCATCTGTTGAAGAGACTGTCATTTCCCCATTGTATGTCCATGGCTCCTTTATCAAATATTAATTGACCATATATGTCTGGGTTAATGTCTGGATTCTCTAGTCTGTTCCATTGGTCTGTGGCTCTGCTCTTGTGCCAGTACCAAATTGTCTTGATTACTATGACTTTATAATAGAGCTTGAAGTTGGGGAGTGAGATCCCCCCTACTTTATTCTTCTTTCTCAGGATTGCTTTGGCTATTCAGGGTCTTTGGTGTTTCCATATGAATTTTTGAATTATTTGTTCCAGTTCATTGAAGAATGTTGCTGGTAGTTTCATAGGGATTGCATCAAATCTGTATATTGCTTAGGGCAGGATGGCCATTTTGATGATATTAATTCTTCCTAGCCACAAGTATATACGTTTGCATCTACGTTTCCATCTGTTAGTGTCCCGTTTAATTTCTCTTAAGAGTGACTTGTAGTTTTCAGAGTATAGTTTATTCCTAGGTATTTTATTTTTTTTTGATGCAGTTGTGAATGGAGTTGTTTTCCTGATTTCTCTTTCTGTTGGTTCATTGTTAGTGTACAGGAAAGCCACAGATTTCTGTGTGTTGATTTTGTATCCTCTGAGATCGGGAACTAGACAGGGATGCCCACTCTCCCCACTGTTATTTAACATAGTACAGGCAGTCGTAGCCACAGCAATCAGAAAAAACAAAAAAATACAAGGAATCCAGATTGGTAAAGAAAAAGTTAAACTGTCACTATTTGCAGATGACATGATACTGTACATAAAAAACCCTAAAGACTCTACCCCAAAACGACTAGAACTGATATCAGAATACAGCAAAGTTGCAGGATACAAAATCAACATTATACTACTCAATCACTACATCGGTGATACAGTAACCCAGAGCGACATGATGTAGGGAACACAGGTCCTGAGCCACAGAGACAAGGACCTAATCACAGGAACCTTCTCTTGACCCCCAGATTATCTGATCCCTTGGAAAGACCAGTGCACCCACACCTTTTCTTCCCTCCCACCTTCCTGCCCTTTCTCTCCCATAAGTAGGAATCTTTGCTCCTTTTCTCTTTAGAAGACAGTTTCTAGTTCCCCAGTGCTCAGAGAATATCACTGACACACATCTCTTGACATCCTGGCCACTTTTGGGGAACATACGGTTTCAAGATGTTTCCTTTTTCATTTGTGCTTCATGGCTCAGGTGCCTTCCTCCCTGGAACTCTGCTGCCAGAGGTTCAAGTGATGACAGCCAAGAAGCAGGCCAGTATATTCAAGAACAGCAGACAACTGAATTGGCTGTCTCCTCACTCACTCTCTGACTGACTGGCCTGGGCCGTGCTTAAGTACAGTACACCAGTAGGGCCATTATGACGTAAGTCAGACAGGGTTCCATCGCGTTCTGACACGTGCATCGGAGCAGACCACTGATGAGGGGGGGGATCCCTTTTACCCAATACAAACTCTACCATCAACTTGAATTTTTATCTTGCACTTCATATCAAAACTTGAGAACCAATAATGTGGATTAAACAAAAGACAATTACTGTATGTATCTAGGGTAACCACATTACTAAATCTCCCCCAGTGTGAGGATAAGGCATTCCCTGAGAGAAATAGGCTTAGACCCATGCCTGCCCTATAGAACATGGTTAAGTGTCCTATCTTAGCAGTACCATATAACTTATGTACACATGTAAGTTATATGTGAGGTGTATGTGTATATTGGGTTTGCAAACACCTTGTGATTCCATACAGCCCCAACATTTATTGAATTTTCCCCACTGTAGGGGACAGGCATTTCAACAACCCATTGTCTCTTGCAACTCTTTCCCCCGTCACTTCCCCAGAGCCTTCAGGGAAAGAGGAAGCCACTGGCTTTACATCCCATGGCCCTCATTATGAATCCTGTGCTTGTCGAGCATGAACGCTTCATTCCCTGGCATCTGTTCTAGGCCCCAGTCTCCTGGAAATGAAAGGGCTGTGCACAGGGTTTGAACTCCAGTTAGCTCCATTCTACTTCCAACTTCCCACTGACTGCCTCCTCCCTGAGGGGCAGTATGTATTTGCTGCTCTAGAGCCAGGCCATGATCCAGCCAGCTTCAGCCTTCTTTACCTCCAGTAGGTTCTGCCTCACGCTGTTCCCCCCACATGGGCTCGGCCTCTTGGCAGCCGCTAAACGGTAGGCACATTTCCCAAGATATTCTCAGCCTTGTCAGCTTTTGGAAAAACCCAAGCCCAAAATTAGATCTTTTACACATACCAAGTTGGTAAAAATTAGATCAACCTATACAAATGATAGTAAGGATATGGGTAAAAAAGAGAACCTTTATGACATAAAATGAAGTATTGACCTATGTAGCTGTTCTGGAGAACAATTAGCCTACATTGTATGAAATTAATGCGTATATCACCTATGAGCCATGATACGGAGTGGTATAAGAGGGCAGATGTTTCCTATCAGCACCTCGTGCTCTTCAGTTTCTTTGATTATTCCCTTTCCCAGAATGAGGTTCATTTTCTATAGATGTGCAGAAGCATCACATGGTGAAATAGCATAGGTTTTGTAGTCAGATAGCTTTGGGTACGATTCCTGTCCCTGCCTCTTAGGATGTGTGAAATTGAGTAAATTACTTCATTTCACTGAACTCTCGTTTCCCTTATTTGGCAGTACTCTTAGAGGACTGACATGGAATAATGTAGGGTGTGTTTAAGACATGTTTAAGTGTCAGCACGAAGATCTTGCACAAGCCCACTCTGCATGCAAGTTAACACAACTGCATAAGATCACAACCTCCTTATTTCTCTTCTAACAACCTTGGGATATCAAAACCGCCTCTTTACTTCCAGCTCTGACACAGGCTCAATCCTTATCTTTGATATATTCTGGCCTTTTTATTTTTCTATCTTTTCTCCTTTAGTACGCTAAGTTCTCACTTAAGCTACTTTCCTTGGCATTTTGCGTCCTTGTGCTTTTTCCCAGCATTTCTTTCTCCCTTCTCTCTACACCAGAGGCCAGCAATTTCTTTTTTCTGTAAGAGGCCAAATAGCAAATAGGTTAGGCATTGTGGGTCGTATGGTCTCTGTTGCAACTATTCAACTCTGCCATTATTATGGGAAAGCAGCCATAAATAATATCTAAACGAATGAGTGTGGCTGTGTTTCAAAGTTCATATATAAAATGTTACATATAAAAATAGGCAACAGGACAGATTAATCTTGTAGGCTCTAGTTTGCTGACCCTTGATTTATGCTATTAAATCCCAGCCAGTTTTATTTCCTTTGTAGATTCTGAAGAGCAACATTATTACCTATGACAACTGACCTCTTAGAATATGGAAGATTCCAGCCCCTCTGTATCTGTAGATAGCAATCCTAGATGTTAGACAAGAACTTTTCTTACTCAAATTGTTTACCAAACTTAATAAAAATACAACAAACCAGGTAACCCACAAGGCCTGCTCCCTTCTCTCTTTTCAGGACCAGTGTGCTGAGTATTGGGGGAAAAAAATGCAAAATTGGAAACTCAGCTGTACTCGGGAGAGAGATCCTGTACATGATGCTGACGGAAAAACATGTAAGAATAAGTGCCTCATGTGTCAACAGATACTATAAGTACCTCTTTCAACTGGCAAGTCTAAAAGATAGCTACACGGTACTCCTGAATGAACGGCTATTTCTCATCTGCTTGTGGCTCCCTCCATGAATATTATTCTTTTTGTTAATTCCCAAATATTGTCTCTTTCTCTTACATCCCCTAAGTTAAAATGAACCCTAGCAAGGACAGTTAATAAGTGGTTGATTCCTACTCTATTGTCTATCATATTGCTGTGACCTGTAAGTGCTAGATAGTAGATAATTGCTCTTTATGCCTTGAACAAATCCTAGGGAGAGTTGAAGATGATCATTTGGAATAGTTGACCAGAATAGTTTTAGAGGGTTGCTTTTGTCAACTGTATGGGACACATTTATTGTATAATCTGGGGTGTGTTCCTTCAATTCATTTTCCCTTGGTGAATGGTGTTCAATTGGAGTGCTTTATGATCCAACTCAACCACTCTTGATTTGCGTTACTGGGACAAGTAACAACCACTGTTGGTGTCATCTGTATATAGAGGTAGTTTCCTAGGTGACCTTGATGAGTACTCACAGTTCTAAAATTTGATGCATATATCACAATGCTATTAATGGTGGCATTTAATTCACGTGCATTGAGTAAGCATTTAATGCTTCTCCACAAACACGCACACACTCATCACCTCTCTCCTTGTAAAAACCTACAATCTAGTAGTAGTATAGCTCATGTGAGAAAATCTAACCAATCCAAGTGCTGCATTTTACACATGTGAGAAACTGAAGTTTTTTTTTCAGTTCAAGGTCTCATGAAGGAGTGAACTTCCGAGCGAACCTAGAATCCAGTTATGAATGCTAGCCTGGTATTCATTCACGTTATAAAAAATTCTTTAATAGAAGTAAGATAGCACAGTAGGGCAGTGCTAGGCTTTTAACATCACATGGCTATGTCAGCTCCATGTTTTTGGACAGGTTTTTTCACTTCCCTAGACTTCAGTCTCCTCATTTTTATAATGAGGGTAGGGGCAACAATAATCGTGTTAGCCACATTTTGTTTCTCTTGAAACAGAGCATGGAGCCGGTAGCTTCAGAGGAGGGGCTGGGCCCACTGCCTCCTTCCAGTGTGGAGCACATCAGTATCCACTCAGGAACCCCTTCAGTTGAGCCCTTCCAAATGTGCCCCCGTGCAGCCATGCCATGAGGGCCCTGACACCAGACACCCTGACTCACACACTCCAGCCTTCAGTAAGCTAGCCCAAACTACCAGGCGCACACAGTCTACCTAGGGACCTTCCTTACCCAAGGCCGATCCTTCAAGACTGGGAGACGTAGCTCTTTCTCCTAACTGATAAAGTCAAGCACAGAAAGTCAAACGAAATGAGGAGACAGAGGGATATACTTAAACAAAACAACATGACAAAACTAAGGAAAAGAACCAAATGAAACAAGAGTTAAGCAATCTATCAGACAAAGGTTCAAGTTAATGATTATGAAGAAACTCACCAGACTTGAGAGAAGAGTGGAGGAACTCAGTGACAACCTCTACAGAGAGAGAGAAAATCGAAAACAAACCAATCAGAGATGAAGAATGCAACAAGCACAATAAAAAAATGACAAATACATGAGCGGGAATCAGCAGCAGACTGGAGGGTCCCGAAGAGCAGGTCAGCACCTTGGAAGGCAGTGATAGGAAGTACTCAAGCTGAACAGAAATAAGAAAGAAAAAAAGGAAATGAGGATAAGTGAAGAGAGCTTTGGGACAATATCAAACATCTAAACATTTGCATTATAAGAGTCCCATAAGAAAAGAGTAAAAGGAGTAGAAAACTTATTGGAAGAAATAATAGCTGAAAACTTCCCTAAACCAGAGAAAGGAACAGACATCCAGGTGTAGGTAGCAGAGAGAGCCCTAATCAAGCTAACCCCAGGTAGGCCCACACCAGGACACATCATGATTGAAGTATCAAAGATCAGAAAATATGAGAAAATCTTAAAAACAGCAAAAGAAAAGCAACGGGTTACATACAGGGGAAACCCCATAAGACAATTAGCTGATTTCCCAGCAGAAACTCTAGGAGAGTGGCACGATATATTCAAAGTTCTGAAAGAGAAAAACCTACAACCAAGAATACTCCACCCAGCAAGGTTATCATTCAGGATGGAAGGGGAGATAAAGAGCTTCACAGATCAAAATAACTTTAAGAGTTCACCACCACTGAACTGTCCTTACAAGAAATGTTAAAGGGTCTTCTTTAAGAGGAAAACAAGACCCTAACTAGAAGCAAGAAAAATCTGAAAATGAAAATTTCACAGGTAAAAACAAATGTGTATCAGTGATAGTAGATCAGTCCCTTAAAAGCTAGTATGAAGGTCAAGACCAAAGTAATGTAATCAATTACATTTTAAAAGTTAGTTAAGGGAGTCACTAAATAAAAAGGTGTAAAAGAAGGAGGAGGGGGAGTAAAAAATGTATTGTAATAATACATTGGAACTTAAGTAACCATCAACTTACCATTGATTGCTATGTGTGTAGGATATCCTCTAAGAACCCCATTGTAACCACAAGCCAGAAACCTATAATGGATACACAGAAAATGGAAAAACAAATTTAAATGTAACACTTAAGAAAGTCGCAATACACAAGGGGAGAGCAAGAGAAAAAGAGGGTAAGAGAGGAACAAGACAACCGTGAAACATTTGACAAAATGGCAATAACTACATACCTATCAATAAGTACTCTAAATGTAAATGACTAAATGCCCCAATCAAAATACATAGGGTGACCGAGTGGATAAAAAACAAGACCCATCTGTTTGCTGCCAAAAGAGATTAACTTTAAATCTAAATACTGAAACTGAAGGGATGGAAAAAGATATTCCATGAAAATAGGAAAAAGAAAAAAGCTGCAGTAGCTATACTTCTGTCAGACAAGATAGACTTTAAAACAAGGGCTGCAACAAGAGACAAAGAAGCTACATGACATAGTGATTAAGGGCACAATCCAGCAGGAAGCTGTAACAATTATAACTATTTATGCACCCAACAGTGGAGCTCCTGAGTATATGAAGCAAATATTAACAGACATAAAAGGAGAGATTGACAGTAAAATAATAATAGTATAGGACTTTAATGCCCCACTTACATAATGTGGATAGGTCATTCAGACAGAAAACCAATAACTAAACAGTGGATTTGAGTGACAGATGACATGCAACTGTATTCAAATATATTAAGAATGTTACATACAAAAACAGTAGAATATACATTCTTTTCAAGAGCACATGGACAAAAATGTACAATTAAAAAAACACAGAAACAGACTCGTAAACAAAGAGAATGGACATTCGGTTACCGTAGGAGTAAGGGGATGGCTGAAACAGGCGGAGGGGATAAAGCGGTACAAACCTCAAACCATAGAATAATTCAGTCATAGGCTTGGAAGTACAGCATAGGGAATAAAGTTCCTAATATTGTAAAATTTTTATGTGGTGACCAATGGTAACTACACTTATCATGGTTAGCATTTAATAATGTATATAATTGATAAATAACTAAGTCATTTATCTGAAACCAATATAATATAATATTATATATAAGCTGTATGTCAATAAAAAATGTTTGAAAAAGAAGAATTTAGCAAGCTCAAGAAACAGAAAGGATTGCCGTAGAGGAAGTGGGGACAGGGATGAGGGTGAAACAGGTGAAGGGGATAAAGAGGTACAAACTGCTGGTTATAGAAATTAAATAAATCATGGGGAGAGTCAGTATGGTCATACCTTTGTGTGGTGACAGATGGTAACTACACCTATCACGGTGAGCATTTTATAGTGCATATAATTGTTGAATCGTTGCATTGTATACCTGAAACTAACATATATTTATTGTATGTCAACTGTATTTCAATAAAAAAAGAGAAACAAAGGAGGTCATTGTGTCTCAAGATTATTGCATGGGAATTTCAGGAAATGAGTTTGGAAAGATCATATAAGTCTTTTTAGGCCAAGAGAAGAACTTTGAATTTTATTCTTTGTGTGATCAGAGGCCACTGGAGGTTTTTGAGCATAGCCATGACTGTAACTAGAATACCAGCAATCTGAATCATTACGGATACCTTCTTTTCCCAAAGGTACTTGATTAAAAATCCATGACTTTATATTTCTTTGAATCTTCAGGATATATTTTACCACCACTTACCTATTTCTTACATGTGCAAAGGGAGCTCCCTAAAAAGAATATTTATATTTCATATATATATATGCATAACACACACACACATGCATATATATATATTCATGTTACATACAGTCATACACATGCTTGTTTTGGTACCAAGTGAAATATGATCCTAAGATACTTTCTAGATCACCTGCCCTTGAGGAAGGTGATCTAAAAAGTATCTTAGGATCATATTTTGTTTTCCTTTTTAAATCTCTTCCCTTTCTGATAAAGGATTTGTGTCAGTGCTCCTAAGCTTCCATGTGCAGTAAGAATCACCTGTGAGGTTTTATAAAATTCAGATTCACTGACCATCCTGACAGTTTAATTGACATCATCTAGATTGGAACTCAGTAATCTGATTTTTAACAAGGAGTCCAGGTGATTCTGGTGCAGTTGACCCAAGATCCGAATACTGCAAATTGTATACAAAATATTTCTCTTCCAAAGTTTCACTTGGTACCAAAACAAGCATGCGTATGAGTGTATGTAACATGAATATATACATATGCATGTGTGTGTGTTATATGTATATATATATGAAATATGAATATTCTTTTTAGGGAGTTCCCTTTGCACGTGTAAGAAATAGGTAAGGGGTGGTAAAATATATCCTGAAGATTCAAAGAAATATAAAGTCATGGGATTTCAATCAAAATTGGGCTCCATACTTTAAGAAATAATATAATGGGTTGACCTACAAATGAAGGAACTAGAATGGTGAGTTCCTTGTATGTATGGAAGTACAGCATAGGGAATAAAGCTCCTGATATCGTAAAATGTTTGTGTGGTGACCAATGGTAACTACACTTAGCAGGGTGAGGGGTAAGTGTTCCGCTGGAGTTCCAAAACCACAGCTTCTGATGGAAAGTGAGAGAGCTGTGGGAAGCTGGACCTGGAGACCCAAAACTTGCCTTCAAATGTCTGAAGCCTTAATGCCTGGAGGTCATGGATTCAGCAGGCTTGTTCTGTGTTGGCCTGAAAGTGTGAAATAAGACAAAAGGATGGACGTTATAGGGAGATAAATTTGGACACAAATAAAGGAGACTCTGAAATTGCTTGAGTTGATTTCCTTAGAGTATCTACCTGTGATGAGGGATCTTCTTAATAATAACTGAGCTGCCTGTCCATCTTGGGGCTATGCAGAGCGATTCTCTGTGAAGGAAGTGGCTTATTGCCCACACCCTCCGAAGCTCCTTCTGAACCTGAGTATATGTAAACAAGATGACTATTGGCTCTTTTCTCTTCTAGGCAAATAGAAGCAAAGGAAAAAAATAAGCATCCCGGCAACAGATCAAATGGGACTGAAGCAACTCAGGAAAGGTGAGTCATTACCTTAATTTGGCAAGAATGGTCTTCCTGTAAGTCAACACTTATCTATCAAATATATGGAAAGAGGTGTCAGTGTTGCCAACCCGTGATCTTGCCCTTAGTAGGTGGGAAGCCGTCATTCACGTGAATATCACTGGTAACTTGCTCAGTATAGAAATTTAACGCCAAATGGAAAGCTTCCACTCTAACACTTTACAAAGCACTTTAAAAAATAGTAGTTTGTTTAAGTCTCTGAGCCTGCTCGAATACTTTTTCTGACCTTATATTATAGATGGGGAAAATGAGATTCAGCTGCTACAACAAATCACTACCAAAAGTGGGGTTAAAACAGCACAAACTTATTACCATATGTCGCTGGGTTCAGAAGTCCTGAATGGATCTGTGTTGAGACCAAGATGTCAGTAGGGCTGTATTCTTTGGTGGAGGCTCTGGAGGAGGGTCTTCTTGGCCTTTTTCTAACTGCTAGATGCTGCCTGTAATCCTTGGCTTGTGGCTGTCTTTGAAGTCAGCTTGGGGAGATGGAATCGTTTTTATGCTGCATCGTTCTGACACTTATTTTCTTGCCTCCCTCTTTCACTCATAAGAACCATTGTAATTACTTTGGGTCTCCCTAGATGACTTAGGACAATCTCTCCATTTTAGAGTCAGCTGATTAGCCATCTTAATTCCATCTTCAACCTCAATTCCTCCTTGCCATATAAGGCAACATATTTACAGTTTCCAGGAATTTGAATGTGGACATCTTTGTGGGTCATTAAACTGCCTCCAAAGCAAGGTTAAGTGGTTGCCTCACTTGAGTCAAAATCTTCAGATGTTTAAGCCAAATCAAGTAACTCTGTGAAAACAGCCATTTCCTATATAACCTTGCCTTCTTTTCAGGATATATGTGATGAGTTTAGAAGCCAAATGAAAAATGGTCGACTTATCTGCACCTGAGAAAGTGACTCTGTCCATGGTCCAGACTGCAGGACATGTGGCAGTAAGTGCACTATGTGTAAGGAACAGCTGTGAGTAGTTTCCAAAAATGGCCCTTGAATTGTGAGTCTTAAAGTAGTAATAATCATTTCTCATCAGTTTGAGAAAACAACACGTTTTTAAAGCAGATCTAGTAACTGATGAGTGTCTGTTCCCTTTGGTAGCATTGTTTCTTTACACTTTTTTCTTCAAGGGAAAGAGAAGCAGCCGAAAGAAAAAAGAAAGACAAGGAGAACACGGGAAGCACAGGAGAGAAGAACAACGAAAAGCAGGTTTTGACGGGTGCGTGTTTGACAGGTGATACTGAGATCTGGACGGCTGGTCATAAAGTTAATTCATTCAACAGATACTTACGGAGTCTGTTCCAGTCATTGTGGACACAGCGGTAAACAAGAGAGGCCCGGCCTGATGTGATAGAGGCAGCACGCTCTTCAGCGTCCCGAGAGGGACCCTCCTTCAGTCCCCACGTGTCCGTGCGCCCCGTGACGACGGTCAAATTGTCGTTGCTCCGAAGTGAATTTCTTTTCTGAAGTGTTAAAACATATCATCAAGCAATTAGATACCAAAATTAAAAAAAAGAAAGTATCAAAAACTTACCTAGATGATAAGTTCTTGAGTTGGCATTCCATTGCCGCCTTGTGTTCATTTTGGGGCTTTAAAAATAATGTCCAATGCTTTACAACACTAATAGATAGAATATGACGCAGCATAATCTTTTCTAATCCGTCCCTGGACTCCAGTTAAAAAAGTGAATTAGAGAAATTTCCCCAGAAAGGTCTTCCCATAATAAGCCACCTTTTCATTAGGTCCATACTGACCAAAATAGATGAAAAATTAATAATAATTATCATTAAAAAAAATGAATGTGATAAACATTTTGGTAGGTGAACAGCTTTGAGAAAAAACTTTATTGTACAACTCCAAATGATCTCTCCAGGCTAATCTGGATCAAATTTTTTCACTTAAAAAATTCTGTTTTTAGAAATTTCAAACAAAAAAAATACTCTCTATATATGTGTAAGTAAGTCCTTCTTATTTTTCAGGGAACAAAAAGGCAGCTCTATCTTCTTACAAATGTATAGGAATTTTATTCTCTGCCAGGTAAAAGCAAAGAAGACAAGAAGGATAGCCTGGTTGTTAGCAGATTTCTGATCACAATCCAGAATTGATGTTAATTGCTTAATCTCTCTGAGACTTATGTTTTCCCATTTGCAAAAGGGGATAATGAGTGTTTATCTTAGAGGTTTTTAAAAATAACAACCAAAGGAAATCCATTAGAGACACAACACAGTGACTGTTAAAAGACAAACTTGATAAAGAAACTTTTTTTAATTTTCATTCTTGAGGAACAAAGCTGAAAGTGTGTTGACATGTTTGTGTCAGCTAAAAGAGCATCTTTTAGTTCATTCCAGAGCTTTTTATGTGTGGAACAATGATCAAAATTGTAGGGAGACGGATTTGGTGCTCAGCTTAGTGAACATCGTCTAAACATTGTGCAGACTGCCTTAGATGGTAGTAAAATTCTATGGGGGCAAGACAATTATTTGCCTGGGATTCTATGCAGAGGATTCCCACTTCCTAAGCAGATATTGAATTAGGGTGCCTTTAAAACGTATTCATCTCTAAGATGTAATTTTCCCTAGGTTTTTATTTTCCCCTCAAGTGTCTGAGTTTGTATCTAACCAAGCAATTTTATATTCAGTTGTAACGATCAGATTATCATAGTAACATCTTTTTTTTTTTTACTCCTACCTGCAGGATCAGTGCCATGAATTCCGGGACATGGTGAGAAACTGAAAGCTGGTGTGCACTGCAGACTATGATCCTGTTCGAGGTCCATATGACAAGATGCACCCCAACAAGTGTGCCACGTGTCAGAGCATGTTGTACGTGAAGAGGTTTATGGCTTCGTTTGATATGTTGTGCCTGTTTGCAAAAAAACACTTCCTCTTAATCGAAAACTTACGCACTTGACATCACACATTAAAAATAGAACAATTGCTCTTCACTTTAGAAGTTGGCAGTGACTTTCCAAAGCACTTTCAAAGAAATTTTTATTTTGATGATGAAAAACAATGATGTTTGGAGCATCTGGGAAAGAGATCGCAAGCTATTGTACAGTGATAGAATCAGGACATGCAAAGGGGAAGCTTATGAACTAAGGAGCATGGGACAGGCCAGTTCACTTCACAGTGTCTTAGTTCCTCCTGTATATAAAGGACATGATAGCTATACAGGACAGTTTTCGTAGGGATGCAAGGAGATAGCATTTTAAAAAATGTATCCAAGCCTTCACGTCCTATAACTATATAGAAAACAATCAATACTGGAGAGTTTAGTTATAATTTAATAGGAAAAATAAAAAGAAATGAAGCAACTCTCTATATGACAGCCGTAAGTTTGATCAAGGAAAAAAGAAATCGGTCTTATAGGTTCATACAATTTTGTATGACAGTATAATCACTGAATTTACGAAAGTTGATAGCATTGCCAGGAAAGTATTAATGAAAATTCCAATAGTCAGTACTCGTTAGTATAAAGAGCATTTTAGATAATTTTTGGATATGAGAAAATTGTGTTAGATTTGCTAATGTTTAGAATTGGAGAAATACGTGGTTAAACAAATTCAATGGTAACCCTAGAAAAAAATACCCTATGCTTTTTTTATTCTGCAGTGAGCGAGAAGTTAACGAAAGAAAAAAGAATGAAGAAACATCAAGTGCCAAGCCCTCAAACTATGCAAAGGTTATTTCTTAGAAGCTACGAAGATAACTGTTTTACTGCTCATCCTCAGAATCTTGAATGCTACTCCAGTTTTAGGATAATAAAGATGCTAATCTTTTGCTTCAAAGAAAATTCATTTTGCCAATATTGTCACTTTGGGATACAATAAGATTTTTTTTTCTGGATTTGACTCTAATTGTGTTTCTCAGTTTTGTAGAGAATTCTCCTCCTGTGTGTGTCAATCATCATTTTAATCTCTCCTCGGAAGCAATGTGAGTTGACAAATAGTAAAATTCTTTACCAGCGCAAGTGCATGCTTGCTTATCTCTGACACTACACGTGGAGTGAGGCTTCAGGTAGCTTGGTGACGTTGATTTTAATGATTCAGGTAATAAATTAAACCAAAGCATGCCCTGTAGCTTCTTTCCTTGATGTCTTTTTCTGTTTTCTGCAGATGGTTTTCTCAGTGTCAGTGAATCGATAGTGTGTGTGCATGATGCTGCCTTTCCTGTCTGCTTTTCAAGACTGCAAAGAACATGTCTGTATTCAGTCCTTAATAATGATTATCACATTTATAGAGTTAGGTTCTTGTGGACTGCCCTTTGGTCAAGAGTGCACCCCACATGGAGAACGAGGGAAATGAAGGATGGGAGGGAGCGGCGAGGGAGACGAGGAGCTCTGTGACGTGCTGTTTGGTGTTTCCTTGCATTTCTAGGACCTGCGCAGAAAGGTTCAGGGTGAGGCGGAGGGTGGAACCTCGAAGATCTCTTCACCAACTTTCATGTATATCATACAGTATTATTAGCTATAATCACTAGGCTGTATATTAGGTCCCCAGAACTTATTAATCTTTTTTGTTTTTTTGTAGATAATTATTTTTTATTGAAGGGTAGTTGACACACATTATTACATTACATTAGTTTCAGGTGTACAACATAGTGATTCAACATTTATATACATGACAATTCTAGGTACCAGCTATCTCTGTACCAAGCTGTTACAATATCTTGACTATATTCATTACATCCCGGTTACTTATTATTTTACCATTGGAAGTGTGTACTTTTTTTTTTTTTTTGTGAGGGCATCTCTCAAACTTATTGATCAAATGGTTGTTAACAACAATAAAATTCTGTATAGGGGAGTCAATGCTCAATGCACAATCATTAATCCACCCCAAGCCTAATTTTCATCAGTCTCCAGTCTTCTGAGGCATAACAAACAAATTCTTACATGGAGAACAAATTCTTACATAGTGAATAAGTTCTTACATGGTGAACAGTACAAGGGCAGCCATCACAGAAACCTTCGGTTTTGCTCATGCATTATGAACTATAAACAGTCAGTTCAAATATGAATACACATTTGATTTTTATACTTGATTTATTTGTGGATACCACCTTTCTCTCTTGATTATTATTATTTTTAATAAAATGCTGAAGTGGTAGGTAGATACAAGATAAAGGTAGAAAACATAGTTTAGTGTTGTAAGAGAGCAAATGTAGATGATCAGGTGTGTGCCTGTAGACTATGTGTTAATCCAAGCTAGACAAGGGCCATAAAACATCCACATATGCAGAAGATTTCTCTCAGAACAGGGGGGGTGAGGTTCTAAGCCTCACCTCTGTTGATCCCCAATTTCTCACCTGATGACGCCCCTGCGACTGTGCCTGTCTTAGGTTGTTCCTCCCTTGAGGAATCTTACCCGTCTCTGGCTAACCAGTCATCTTCCGGGGCCATACAGGGAAATGTAAAGTTGGTAAGTGAGAGAGAAGCCTTATTGTTTGAAATGGTTAGCTTCTTACTTCTTTGCATATTTATGCCCTGTAGCTTCTATGCCCAGCATTTGTCTTGAGGTATCTTTACCACTTGGAAGAATTATGATACTTGGTAAATTTGATATGAGGCACAAATTCTATTTAAGGGTTGTAATTAGGAAGGAAGAAGAAAAGCTATAGAAGTAGCAGGCGGAAAAAAACATGGGAAGATTGATTATTTCTTTGACATATCTTCTTGTAGAGTAACTTCAGCATGTATAAGTTTTAAGCTACTAAAATTGCACACACACATTAACGTAATAGGAGTATAGTTACATAACCAAAGCATACCTGTAATTACCAGCCATCTCCAGTGAAACCAAGAAAACCAGTTAGGCACCTTAGGCATTTGTGAAAACTTATCTATGATATGGTGGATATTGTCCAACTGAACTTGAACAGTCTGAGAGAAATCAGACAAATCAAAACAACCCATTCCTGAGGAATGTTCACATCCCTTATGTTCTTGTAGCAGCAAATAGTCTGTAGTTGTAAGATTTTGGAGCGCTACAATTTGCACTTCTCCAAATTCTTGGTTGAGTTCCAACAGTATAGATCCAGTCAAATTTGTTGTTTTACTGTATGCACAGGTCAGCTTAGTTATCTCCTCCTTCATTCCCATGGCAAGTCCAGGAACTGGTGGGACGAGTGCATCTACAGCTGTAGCAGTGCATGGATCTTTGTTGGGATTTTTTGATGATCATCTGGCATGAGTCTTCCAGAGAGTGCAGATGTTGGAAGTTCTTTTTCATATCGTATCTTAGTTCATTTTCGGGGTAGCCCAATTAGGCTTTGATCCTCTGTATAAACACAGACACACCCTTTGCCTACACTTTTATATGCCCTTTATACTCTTGTGTAGAACTCATTGGAGGTTACCACACAGGAACTGCCCTTTTTTTTTTTTTTTGGTATCACTAATCTACACTTGCATGACGAATATGATGTTTACTAGGCTCTCCCCTATACCAGGTACTCCCTATAAACCCCTTTACAGTCACTGTCCATCAGCATAGCAAAATGTTGTAGAATCACTACTTGCCTTCTCTGTGTTGTACAGCCCTCCCTTTTCTCCTACCACCCCATGCATGCTAATCTTAGTACCCCCCTACTTCTCCCCCCCTTATCCCTCCCTACCCACCCATCTTCCCCAGTCCCTTTCCCTTTGATACCTCTTAGTCCATTCTTGAGTTCTGTGATTCTGCTGCTGTTTTGTTCCTTCAGTTTTTCCTTTGTTCTTATATTCCACAGATAAGTGAAATCATTTGGTATTTCTCTTTCTCCGCTTGGCTTGTTTCACTGAGCATAATACCCTCCAGCTCCATCCATGTTGCTGCAGATGGTAGGATTTGCCCTTTTCTTATGGCTGAGTAGTATTCCATTGTGTATGTGTACCACCTCTTCTTTATCCATTCATTTATCGATGGACATTTAGGTTGCTTCCAATTCTTGGCTATTGTAAGTAGTGCTGCGATAAACATAGGGGTGCACTGGTCTTTCTCATACTTGATTGCTGCATTCTTAGGGTAAATTCCTAGGAGTGCAATTCCTGGGTCAAATGGTAAGTCTGTTTTGAGCATTTTGATGTACCTCCATACTGCTTTCCACAATGGTTGAACTAATTGACATTCCCACCAGCAGTGTAGGAGGGTTCCCCTTTTTCCACAGCCTCGCCAACATTTGTTGTTGTTTGTCTTGTGGATGGCAGCCATCCTTACTGGTGTGAGGTGATACCTCATTGTAGTTTTAATTTGCATTTCTCTGATAATTAGCGATGTGGAGCATCTTTTCATGTGTCTGTTGGCCATCTATGTTTCTTTTTTGGAAAACCGTCTGTTCAGTTCCTCTGCCCATTTTTAAATTGGGTTATTTGTTTTTTGTTTGTTGAGGCGTGTGAGCTCTTTATATATTCTGGACGTCAGGCCTTTATCAGATCTGTCATTTTCAAATATATTCTCCGATACTGTAGGGTTCCTTTTTGTTCTATTGATGGTGTCTTTTGCTGTACAGAAGCTTTTCAGCTTAATATAGTCCCACTTCTTCATTTTTGCTGTTGTTTTCCTTGCCCGGGGAGATATGTTCAAGAAGAGGTCACTCATGCTTATGTCTAAGAGGTTTTTGCCTAAGTTTTCTTCCAAGAGTTTAATGGTTTCATGGCTTACATTCAGGTCTTTGATCCATTTTGAGTTTACTTTTGTATATGGGGTTAGACAATGGTCCAGTTTCATTCTCCTACATGTAGCTGTCCAGTTTTGCCAGCACCATCTGTTGAAGAGACTGTCATTTCCCCATTGTATGTCCATGGCTCCTTTATCAAATATTAATTGACCATATATGTCTGGGTTAATGTCTGGATTCTCTAGTCTGTTCCATTGGTCTGTGGCTCTGCTCTTGTGCCAGTACCAAATTGTCTTGATTACTATGACTTTATAATAGAGCTTGAAGTTGGGGAGTGAGATCCCCCCTACTTTATTCTTCTTTCTCAGGATTGCTTTGGCTATTCAGGGTCTTTGGTGTTTCCATATGAATTTTTGAATTATTTGTTCCAGTTCATTGAAGAATGTTGCTGGTAGTTTCATAGGGATTGCATCAAATCTGTATATTGCTTAGGGCAGGATGGCCATTTTGATGATATTAATTCTTCCTAGCCACAAGTATATACGTTTGCATCTACGTTTCCATCTGTTAGTGTCCCGTTTAATTTCTCTTAAGAGTGACTTGTAGTTTTCAGAGTATAGTTTATTCCTAGGTATTTTATTTTTTTTTGATGCAGTTGTGAATGGAGTTGTTTTCCTGATTTCTCTTTCTGTTGGTTCATTGTTAGTGTACAGGAAAGCCACAGATTTCTGTGTGTTGATTTTGTATCCTCTGAGATCGGGAACTAGACAGGGATGCCCACTCTCCCCACTGTTATTTAACATAGTACAGGCAGTCGTAGCCACAGCAATCAGAAAAAACAAAAAAATACAAGGAATCCAGATTGGTAAAGAAAAAGTTAAACTGTCACTATTTGCAGATGACATGATACTGTACATAAAAAACCCTAAAGACTCTACCCCAAAACGACTAGAACTGATATCAGAATACAGCAAAGTTGCAGGATACAAAATCAACATTATACTACTCAATCACTACATCGGTGATACAGTAACCCAGAGCGACATGATGTAGGGAACACAGGTCCTGAGCCACAGAGACAAGGACCTAATCACAGGAACCTTCTCTTGACCCCCAGATTATCTGATCCCTTGGAAAGACCAGTGCACCCACACCTTTTCTTCCCTCCCACCTTCCTGCCCTTTCTCTCCCATAAGTAGGAATCTTTGCTCCTTTTCTCTTTAGAAGACAGTTTCTAGTTCCCCAGTGCTCAGAGAATATCACTGACACACATCTCTTGACATCCTGGCCACTTTTGGGGAACATACGGTTTCAAGATGTTTCCTTTTTCATTTGTGCTTCATGGCTCAGGTGCCTTCCTCCCTGGAACTCTGCTGCCAGAGGTTCAAGTGATGACAGCCAAGAAGCAGGCCAGTATATTCAAGAACAGCAGACAACTGAATTGGCTGTCTCCTCACTCACTCTCTGACTGACTGGCCTGGGCCGTGCTTAAGTACAGTACACCAGTAGGGCCATTATGACGTAAGTCAGACAGGGTTCCATCGCGTTCTGACACGTGCATCGGAGCAGACCACTGATGAGGGGGGGGATCCCTTTTACCCAATACAAACTCTACCATCAACTTGAATTTTTATCTTGCACTTCATATCAAAACTTGAGAACCAATAATGTGGATTAAACAAAAGACAATTACTGTATGTATCTAGGGTAACCACATTACTAAATCTCCCCCAGTGTGAGGATAAGGCATTCCCTGAGAGAAATAGGCTTAGACCCATGCCTGCCCTATAGAACATGGTTAAGTGTCCTATCTTAGCAGTACCATATAACTTATGTACACATGTAAGTTATATGTGAGGTGTATGTGTATATTGGGTTTGCAAACACCTTGTGATTCCATACAGCCCCAACATTTATTGAATTTTCCCCACTGTAGGGGACAGGCATTTCAACAACCCATTGTCTCTTGCAACTCTTTCCCCCGTCACTTCCCCAGAGCCTTCAGGGAAAGAGGAAGCCACTGGCTTTACATCCCATGGCCCTCATTATGAATCCTGTGCTTGTCGAGCATGAACGCTTCATTCCCTGGCATCTGTTCTAGGCCCCAGTCTCCTGGAAATGAAAGGGCTGTGCACAGGGTTTGAACTCCAGTTAGCTCCATTCTACTTCCAACTTCCCACTGACTGCCTCCTCCCTGAGGGGCAGTATGTATTTGCTGCTCTAGAGCCAGGCCATGATCCAGCCAGCTTCAGCCTTCTTTACCTCCAGTAGGTTCTGCCTCACGCTGTTCCCCCCACATGGGCTCGGCCTCTTGGCAGCCGCTAAACGGTAGGCACATTTCCCAAGATATTCTCAGCCTTGTCAGCTTTTGGAAAAACCCAAGCCCAAAATTAGATCTTTTACACATACCAAGTTGGTAAAAATTAGATCAACCTATACAAATGATAGTAAGGATATGGGTAAAAAAGAGAACCTTTATGACATAAAATGAAGTATTGACCTATGTAGCTGTTCTGGAGAACAATTAGCCTACATTGTATGAAATTAATGCGTATATCACCTATGAGCCATGATACGGAGTGGTATAAGAGGGCAGATGTTTCCTATCAGCACCTCGTGCTCTTCAGTTTCTTTGATTATTCCCTTTCCCAGAATGAGGTTCATTTTCTATAGATGTGCAGAAGCATCACATGGTGAAATAGCATAGGTTTTGTAGTCAGATAGCTTTGGGTACGATTCCTGTCCCTGCCTCTTAGGATGTGTGAAATTGAGTAAATTACTTCATTTCACTGAACTCTCGTTTCCCTTATTTGGCAGTACTCTTAGAGGACTGACATGGAATAATGTAGGGTGTGTTTAAGACATGTTTAAGTGTCAGCACGAAGATCTTGCACAAGCCCACTCTGCATGCAAGTTAACACAACTGCATAAGATCACAACCTCCTTATTTCTCTTCTAACAACCTTGGGATATCAAAACCGCCTCTTTACTTCCAGCTCTGACACAGGCTCAATCCTTATCTTTGATATATTCTGGCCTTTTTATTTTTCTATCTTTTCTCCTTTAGTACGCTAAGTTCTCACTTAAGCTACTTTCCTTGGCATTTTGCGTCCTTGTGCTTTTTCCCAGCATTTCTTTCTCCCTTCTCTCTACACCAGAGGCCAGCAATTTCTTTTTTCTGTAAGAGGCCAAATAGCAAATAGGTTAGGCATTGTGGGTCGTATGGTCTCTGTTGCAACTATTCAACTCTGCCATTATTATGGGAAAGCAGCCATAAATAATATCTAAACGAATGAGTGTGGCTGTGTTTCAAAGTTCATATATAAAATGTTACATATAAAAATAGGCAACAGGACAGATTAATCTTGTAGGCTCTAGTTTGCTGACCCTTGATTTATGCTATTAAATCCCAGCCAGTTTTATTTCCTTTGTAGATTCTGAAGAGCAACATTATTACCTATGACAACTGACCTCTTAGAATATGGAAGATTCCAGCCCCTCTGTATCTGTAGATAGCAATCCTAGATGTTAGACAAGAACTTTTCTTACTCAAATTGTTTACCAAACTTAATAAAAATACAACAAACCAGGTAACCCACAAGGCCTGCTCCCTTCTCTCTTTTCAGGACCAGTGTGCTGAGTATTGGGGGAAAAAAATGCAAAATTGGAAACTCAGCTGTACTCGGGAGAGAGATCCTGTACATGATGCTGACGGAAAAACATGTAAGAATAAGTGCCTCATGTGTCAACAGATACTATAAGTACCTCTTTCAACTGGCAAGTCTAAAAGATAGCTACACGGTACTCCTGAATGAACGGCTATTTCTCATCTGCTTGTGGCTCCCTCCATGAATATTATTCTTTTTGTTAATTCCCAAATATTGTCTCTTTCTCTTACATCCCCTAAGTTAAAATGAACCCTAGCAAGGACAGTTAATAAGTGGTTGATTCCTACTCTATTGTCTATCATATTGCTGTGACCTGTAAGTGCTAGATAGTAGATAATTGCTCTTTATGCCTTGAACAAATCCTAGGGAGAGTTGAAGATGATCATTTGGAATAGTTGACCAGAATAGTTTTAGAGGGTTGCTTTTGTCAACTGTATGGGACACATTTATTGTATAATCTGGGGTGTGTTCCTTCAATTCATTTTCCCTTGGTGAATGGTGTTCAATTGGAGTGCTTTATGATCCAACTCAACCACTCTTGATTTGCGTTACTGGGACAAGTAACAACCACTGTTGGTGTCATCTGTATATAGAGGTAGTTTCCTAGGTGACCTTGATGAGTACTCACAGTTCTAAAATTTGATGCATATATCACAATGCTATTAATGGTGGCATTTAATTCACGTGCATTGAGTAAGCATTTAATGCTTCTCCACAAACACGCACACACTCATCACCTCTCTCCTTGTAAAAACCTACAATCTAGTAGTAGTATAGCTCATGTGAGAAAATCTAACCAATCCAAGTGCTGCATTTTACACATGTGAGAAACTGAAGTTTTTTTTTCAGTTCAAGGTCTCATGAAGGAGTGAACTTCCGAGCGAACCTAGAATCCAGTTATGAATGCTAGCCTGGTATTCATTCACGTTATAAAAAATTCTTTAATAGAAGTAAGATAGCACAGTAGGGCAGTGCTAGGCTTTTAACATCACATGGCTATGTCAGCTCCATGTTTTTGGACAGGTTTTTTCACTTCCCTAGACTTCAGTCTCCTCATTTTTATAATGAGGGTAGGGGCAACAATAATCGTGTTAGCCACATTTTGTTTCTCTTGAAACAGAGCATGGAGCCGGTAGCTTCAGAGGAGGGGCTGGGCCCACTGCCTCCTTCCAGTGTGGAGCACATCAGTATCCACTCAGGAACCCCTTCAGTTGAGCCCTTCCAAATGTGCCCCCGTGCAGCCATGCCATGAGGGCCCTGACACCAGACACCCTGACTCACACACTCCAGCCTTCAGTAAGCTAGCCCAAACTACCAGGCGCACACAGTCTACCTAGGGACCTTCCTTACCCAAGGCCGATCCTTCAAGACTGGGAGACGTAGCTCTTTCTCCTAACTGATAAAGTCAAGCACAGAAAGTCAAACGAAATGAGGAGACAGAGGGATATACTTAAACAAAACAACATGACAAAACTAAGGAAAAGAACCAAATGAAACAAGAGTTAAGCAATCTATCAGACAAAGGTTCAAGTTAATGATTATGAAGAAACTCACCAGACTTGAGAGAAGAGTGGAGGAACTCAGTGACAACCTCTACAGAGAGAGAGAAAATCGAAAACAAACCAATCAGAGATGAAGAATGCAACAAGCACAATAAAAAAATGACAAATACATGAGCGGGAATCAGCAGCAGACTGGAGGGTCCCGAAGAGCAGGTCAGCACCTTGGAAGGCAGTGATAGGAAGTACTCAAGCTGAACAGAAATAAGAAAGAAAAAAAGGAAATGAGGATAAGTGAAGAGAGCTTTGGGACAATATCAAACATCTAAACATTTGCATTATAAGAGTCCCATAAGAAAAGAGTAAAAGGAGTAGAAAACTTATTGGAAGAAATAATAGCTGAAAACTTCCCTAAACCAGAGAAAGGAACAGACATCCAGGTGTAGGTAGCAGAGAGAGCCCTAATCAAGCTAACCCCAGGTAGGCCCACACCAGGACACATCATGATTGAAGTATCAAAGATCAGAAAATATGAGAAAATCTTAAAAACAGCAAAAGAAAAGCAACGGGTTACATACAGGGGAAACCCCATAAGACAATTAGCTGATTTCCCAGCAGAAACTCTAGGAGAGTGGCACGATATATTCAAAGTTCTGAAAGAGAAAAACCTACAACCAAGAATACTCCACCCAGCAAGGTTATCATTCAGGATGGAAGGGGAGATAAAGAGCTTCACAGATCAAAATAACTTTAAGAGTTCACCACCACTGAACTGTCCTTACAAGAAATGTTAAAGGGTCTTCTTTAAGAGGAAAACAAGACCCTAACTAGAAGCAAGAAAAATCTGAAAATGAAAATTTCACAGGTAAAAACAAATGTGTATCAGTGATAGTAGATCAGTCCCTTAAAAGCTAGTATGAAGGTCAAGACCAAAGTAATGTAATCAATTACATTTTAAAAGTTAGTTAAGGGAGTCACTAAATAAAAAGGTGTAAAAGAAGGAGGAGGGGGAGTAAAAAATGTATTGTAATAATACATTGGAACTTAAGTAACCATCAACTTACCATTGATTGCTATGTGTGTAGGATATCCTCTAAGAACCCCATTGTAACCACAAGCCAGAAACCTATAATGGATACACAGAAAATGGAAAAACAAATTTAAATGTAACACTTAAGAAAGTCGCAATACACAAGGGGAGAGCAAGAGAAAAAGAGGGTAAGAGAGGAACAAGACAACCGTGAAACATTTGACAAAATGGCAATAACTACATACCTATCAATAAGTACTCTAAATGTAAATGACTAAATGCCCCAATCAAAATACATAGGGTGACCGAGTGGATAAAAAACAAGACCCATCTGTTTGCTGCCAAAAGAGATTAACTTTAAATCTAAATACTGAAACTGAAGGGATGGAAAAAGATATTCCATGAAAATAGGAAAAAGAAAAAAGCTGCAGTAGCTATACTTCTGTCAGACAAGATAGACTTTAAAACAAGGGCTGCAACAAGAGACAAAGAAGCTACATGACATAGTGATTAAGGGCACAATCCAGCAGGAAGCTGTAACAATTATAACTATTTATGCACCCAACAGTGGAGCTCCTGAGTATATGAAGCAAATATTAACAGACATAAAAGGAGAGATTGACAGTAAAATAATAATAGTATAGGACTTTAATGCCCCACTTACATAATGTGGATAGGTCATTCAGACAGAAAACCAATAACTAAACAGTGGATTTGAGTGACAGATGACATGCAACTGTATTCAAATATATTAAGAATGTTACATACAAAAACAGTAGAATATACATTCTTTTCAAGAGCACATGGACAAAAATGTACAATTAAAAAAACACAGAAACAGACTCGTAAACAAAGAGAATGGACATTCGGTTACCGTAGGAGTAAGGGGATGGCTGAAACAGGCGGAGGGGATAAAGCGGTACAAACCTCAAACCATAGAATAATTCAGTCATAGGCTTGGAAGTACAGCATAGGGAATAAAGTTCCTAATATTGTAAAATTTTTATGTGGTGACCAATGGTAACTACACTTATCATGGTTAGCATTTAATAATGTATATAATTGATAAATAACTAAGTCATTTATCTGAAACCAATATAATATAATATTATATATAAGCTGTATGTCAATAAAAAATGTTTGAAAAAGAAGAATTTAGCAAGCTCAAGAAACAGAAAGGATTGCCGTAGAGGAAGTGGGGACAGGGATGAGGGTGAAACAGGTGAAGGGGATAAAGAGGTACAAACTGCTGGTTATAGAAATTAAATAAATCATGGGGAGAGTCAGTATGGTCATACCTTTGTGTGGTGACAGATGGTAACTACACCTATCACGGTGAGCATTTTATAGTGCATATAATTGTTGAATCGTTGCATTGTATACCTGAAACTAACATATATTTATTGTATGTCAACTGTATTTCAATAAAAAAAGAGAAACAAAGGAGGTCATTGTGTCTCAAGATTATTGCATGGGAATTTCAGGAAATGAGTTTGGAAAGATCATATAAGTCTTTTTAGGCCAAGAGAAGAACTTTGAATTTTATTCTTTGTGTGATCAGAGGCCACTGGAGGTTTTTGAGCATAGCCATGACTGTAACTAGAATACCAGCAATCTGAATCATTACGGATACCTTCTTTTCCCAAAGGTACTTGATTAAAAATCCATGACTTTATATTTCTTTGAATCTTCAGGATATATTTTACCACCACTTACCTATTTCTTACATGTGCAAAGGGAGCTCCCTAAAAAGAATATTTATATTTCATATATATATATGCATAACACACACACACATGCATATATATATATTCATGTTACATACAGTCATACACATGCTTGTTTTGGTACCAAGTGAAATATGATCCTAAGATACTTTCTAGATCACCTGCCCTTGAGGAAGGTGATCTAAAAAGTATCTTAGGATCATATTTTGTTTTCCTTTTTAAATCTCTTCCCTTTCTGATAAAGGATTTGTGTCAGTGCTCCTAAGCTTCCATGTGCAGTAAGAATCACCTGTGAGGTTTTATAAAATTCAGATTCACTGACCATCCTGACAGTTTAATTGACATCATCTAGATTGGAACTCAGTAATCTGATTTTTAACAAGGAGTCCAGGTGATTCTGGTGCAGTTGACCCAAGATCCGAATACTGCAAATTGTATACAAAATATTTCTCTTCCAAAGTTTCACTTGGTACCAAAACAAGCATGCGTATGAGTGTATGTAACATGAATATATACATATGCATGTGTGTGTGTTATATGTATATATATATGAAATATGAATATTCTTTTTAGGGAGTTCCCTTTGCACGTGTAAGAAATAGGTAAGGGGTGGTAAAATATATCCTGAAGATTCAAAGAAATATAAAGTCATGGGATTTCAATCAAAATTGGGCTCCATACTTTAAGAAATAATATAATGGGTTGACCTACAAATGAAGGAACTAGAATGGTGAGTTCCTTGTATGTATGGAAGTACAGCATAGGGAATAAAGCTCCTGATATCGTAAAATGTTTGTGTGGTGACCAATGGTAACTACACTTAGCAGGGTGAGGGGTAAGTGTTCCGCTGGAGTTCCAAAACCACAGCTTCTGATGGAAAGTGAGAGAGCTGTGGGAAGCTGGACCTGGAGACCCAAAACTTGCCTTCAAATGTCTGAAGCCTTAATGCCTGGAGGTCATGGATTCAGCAGGCTTGTTCTGTGTTGGCCTGAAAGTGTGAAATAAGACAAAAGGATGGACGTTATAGGGAGATAAATTTGGACACAAATAAAGGAGACTCTGAAATTGCTTGAGTTGATTTCCTTAGAGTATCTACCTGTGATGAGGGATCTTCTTAATAATAACTGAGCTGCCTGTCCATCTTGGGGCTATGCAGAGCGATTCTCTGTGAAGGAAGTGGCTTATTGCCCACACCCTCCGAAGCTCCTTCTGAACCTGAGTATATGTAAACAAGATGACTATTGGCTCTTTTCTCTTCTAGGCAAATAGAAGCAAAGGAAAAAAATAAGCATCCCGGCAACAGATCAAATGGGACTGAAGCAACTCAGGAAAGGTGAGTCATTACCTTAATTTGGCAAGAATGGTCTTCCTGTAAGTCAACACTTATCTATCAAATATATGGAAAGAGGTGTCAGTGTTGCCAACCCGTGATCTTGCCCTTAGTAGGTGGGAAGCCGTCATTCACGTGAATATCACTGGTAACTTGCTCAGTATAGAAATTTAACGCCAAATGGAAAGCTTCCACTCTAACACTTTACAAAGCACTTTAAAAAATAGTAGTTTGTTTAAGTCTCTGAGCCTGCTCGAATACTTTTTCTGACCTTATATTATAGATGGGGAAAATGAGATTCAGCTGCTACAACAAATCACTACCAAAAGTGGGGTTAAAACAGCACAAACTTATTACCATATGTCGCTGGGTTCAGAAGTCCTGAATGGATCTGTGTTGAGACCAAGATGTCAGTAGGGCTGTATTCTTTGGTGGAGGCTCTGGAGGAGGGTCTTCTTGGCCTTTTTCTAACTGCTAGATGCTGCCTGTAATCCTTGGCTTGTGGCTGTCTTTGAAGTCAGCTTGGGGAGATGGAATCGTTTTTATGCTGCATCGTTCTGACACTTATTTTCTTGCCTCCCTCTTTCACTCATAAGAACCATTGTAATTACTTTGGGTCTCCCTAGATGACTTAGGACAATCTCTCCATTTTAGAGTCAGCTGATTAGCCATCTTAATTCCATCTTCAACCTCAATTCCTCCTTGCCATATAAGGCAACATATTTACAGTTTCCAGGAATTTGAATGTGGACATCTTTGTGGGTCATTAAACTGCCTCCAAAGCAAGGTTAAGTGGTTGCCTCACTTGAGTCAAAATCTTCAGATGTTTAAGCCAAATCAAGTAACTCTGTGAAAACAGCCATTTCCTATATAACCTTGCCTTCTTTTCAGGATATATGTGATGAGTTTAGAAGCCAAATGAAAAATGGTCGACTTATCTGCACCTGAGAAAGTGACTCTGTCCATGGTCCAGACTGCAGGACATGTGGCAGTAAGTGCACTATGTGTAAGGAACAGCTGTGAGTAGTTTCCAAAAATGGCCCTTGAATTGTGAGTCTTAAAGTAGTAATAATCATTTCTCATCAGTTTGAGAAAACAACACGTTTTTAAAGCAGATCTAGTAACTGATGAGTGTCTGTTCCCTTTGGTAGCATTGTTTCTTTACACTTTTTTCTTCAAGGGAAAGAGAAGCAGCCGAAAGAAAAAAGAAAGACAAGGAGAACACGGGAAGCACAGGAGAGAAGAACAACGAAAAGCAGGTTTTGACGGGTGCGTGTTTGACAGGTGATACTGAGATCTGGACGGCTGGTCATAAAGTTAATTCATTCAACAGATACTTACGGAGTCTGTTCCAGTCATTGTGGACACAGCGGTAAACAAGAGAGGCCCGGCCTGATGTGATAGAGGCAGCACGCTCTTCAGCGTCCCGAGAGGGACCCTCCTTCAGTCCCCACGTGTCCGTGCGCCCCGTGACGACGGTCAAATTGTCGTTGCTCCGAAGTGAATTTCTTTTCTGAAGTGTTAAAACATATCATCAAGCAATTAGATACCAAAATTAAAAAAAAGAAAGTATCAAAAACTTACCTAGATGATAAGTTCTTGAGTTGGCATTCCATTGCCGCCTTGTGTTCATTTTGGGGCTTTAAAAATAATGTCCAATGCTTTACAACACTAATAGATAGAATATGACGCAGCATAATCTTTTCTAATCCGTCCCTGGACTCCAGTTAAAAAAGTGAATTAGAGAAATTTCCCCAGAAAGGTCTTCCCATAATAAGCCACCTTTTCATTAGGTCCATACTGACCAAAATAGATGAAAAATTAATAATAATTATCATTAAAAAAAATGAATGTGATAAACATTTTGGTAGGTGAACAGCTTTGAGAAAAAACTTTATTGTACAACTCCAAATGATCTCTCCAGGCTAATCTGGATCAAATTTTTTCACTTAAAAAATTCTGTTTTTAGAAATTTCAAACAAAAAAAATACTCTCTATATATGTGTAAGTAAGTCCTTCTTATTTTTCAGGGAACAAAAAGGCAGCTCTATCTTCTTACAAATGTATAGGAATTTTATTCTCTGCCAGGTAAAAGCAAAGAAGACAAGAAGGATAGCCTGGTTGTTAGCAGATTTCTGATCACAATCCAGAATTGATGTTAATTGCTTAATCTCTCTGAGACTTATGTTTTCCCATTTGCAAAAGGGGATAATGAGTGTTTATCTTAGAGGTTTTTAAAAATAACAACCAAAGGAAATCCATTAGAGACACAACACAGTGACTGTTAAAAGACAAACTTGATAAAGAAACTTTTTTTAATTTTCATTCTTGAGGAACAAAGCTGAAAGTGTGTTGACATGTTTGTGTCAGCTAAAAGAGCATCTTTTAGTTCATTCCAGAGCTTTTTATGTGTGGAACAATGATCAAAATTGTAGGGAGACGGATTTGGTGCTCAGCTTAGTGAACATCGTCTAAACATTGTGCAGACTGCCTTAGATGGTAGTAAAATTCTATGGGGGCAAGACAATTATTTGCCTGGGATTCTATGCAGAGGATTCCCACTTCCTAAGCAGATATTGAATTAGGGTGCCTTTAAAACGTATTCATCTCTAAGATGTAATTTTCCCTAGGTTTTTATTTTCCCCTCAAGTGTCTGAGTTTGTATCTAACCAAGCAATTTTATATTCAGTTGTAACGATCAGATTATCATAGTAACATCTTTTTTTTTTTTACTCCTACCTGCAGGATCAGTGCCATGAATTCCGGGACATGGTGAGAAACTGAAAGCTGGTGTGCACTGCAGACTATGATCCTGTTCGAGGTCCATATGACAAGATGCACCCCAACAAGTGTGCCACGTGTCAGAGCATGTTGTACGTGAAGAGGTTTATGGCTTCGTTTGATATGTTGTGCCTGTTTGCAAAAAAACACTTCCTCTTAATCGAAAACTTACGCACTTGACATCACACATTAAAAATAGAACAATTGCTCTTCACTTTAGAAGTTGGCAGTGACTTTCCAAAGCACTTTCAAAGAAATTTTTATTTTGATGATGAAAAACAATGATGTTTGGAGCATCTGGGAAAGAGATCGCAAGCTATTGTACAGTGATAGAATCAGGACATGCAAAGGGGAAGCTTATGAACTAAGGAGCATGGGACAGGCCAGTTCACTTCACAGTGTCTTAGTTCCTCCTGTATATAAAGGACATGATAGCTATACAGGACAGTTTTCGTAGGGATGCAAGGAGATAGCATTTTAAAAAATGTATCCAAGCCTTCACGTCCTATAACTATATAGAAAACAATCAATACTGGAGAGTTTAGTTATAATTTAATAGGAAAAATAAAAAGAAATGAAGCAACTCTCTATATGACAGCCGTAAGTTTGATCAAGGAAAAAAGAAATCGGTCTTATAGGTTCATACAATTTTGTATGACAGTATAATCACTGAATTTACGAAAGTTGATAGCATTGCCAGGAAAGTATTAATGAAAATTCCAATAGTCAGTACTCGTTAGTATAAAGAGCATTTTAGATAATTTTTGGATATGAGAAAATTGTGTTAGATTTGCTAATGTTTAGAATTGGAGAAATACGTGGTTAAACAAATTCAATGGTAACCCTAGAAAAAAATACCCTATGCTTTTTTTATTCTGCAGTGAGCGAGAAGTTAACGAA
Organism: Manis pentadactyla; assembly: GCF_030020395.1. NCBI lineage: Eukaryota > Metazoa > Chordata > Mammalia > Pholidota > Manidae > Manis > Manis pentadactyla. Next base: position 93,448,513 of record NC_080030.1, on the reverse strand, counting down.
AGAAAAAAGAATGAAGAAACATCAAGTGCCAAGCCCTCAAACTATGCAAAGGTTATTTCTTAGAAGCTACGAAGATAACTGTTTTACTGCTCATCCTCAGAATCTTGAATGCTACTCCAGTTTTAGGATAATAAAGATGCTAATCTTTTGCTTCAAAGAAAATTCATTTTGCCAATATTGTCACTTTGGGATACAATAAGATTTTTTTTTCTGGATTTGACTCTAATTGTGTTTCTCAGTTTTGTAGAGAATTCTCCTCCTGTGTGTGTCAATCATCATTTTAATCTCTCCTCGGAAGCAATGTGAGTTGACAAATAGTAAAATTCTTTACCAGCGCAAGTGCATGCTTGCTTATCTCTGACACTACACGTGGAGTGAGGCTTCAGGTAGCTTGGTGACGTTGATTTTAATGATTCAGGTAATAAATTAAACCAAAGCATGCCCTGTAGCTTCTTTCCTTGATGTCTTTTTCTGTTTTCTGCAGATGGTTTTCTCAGTGTCAGTGAATCGATAGTGTGTGTGCATGATGCTGCCTTTCCTGTCTGCTTTTCAAGACTGCAAAGAACATGTCTGTATTCAGTCCTTAATAATGATTATCACATTTATAGAGTTAGGTTCTTGTGGACTGCCCTTTGGTCAAGAGTGCACCCCACATGGAGAACGAGGGAAATGAAGGATGGGAGGGAGCGGCGAGGGAGACGAGGAGCTCTGTGACGTGCTGTTTGGTGTTTCCTTGCATTTCTAGGACCTGCGCAGAAAGGTTCAGGGTGAGGCGGAGGGTGGAACCTCGAAGATCTCTTCACCAACTTTCATGTATATCATACAGTATTATTAGCTATAATCACTAGGCTGTATATTAGGTCCCCAGAACTTATTAATCTTTTTTGTTTTTTTGTAGATAATTATTTTTTATTGAAGGGTAGTTGACACACATTATTACATTACATTAGTTTCAGGTGTACAACATAGTGATTCAACATTTATATACATGACAATTCTAGGTACCAGCTATCTCTGTACCAAGCTGTTACAATATCTTGACTATATTCATTACATCCCGGTTACTTATTATTTTACCATTGGAAGTGTGTACTTTTTTTTTTTTTTTGTGAGGGCATCTCTCAAACTTATTGATCAAATGGTTGTTAACAACAATAAAATTCTGTATAGGGGAGTCAATGCTCAATGCACAATCATTAATCCACCCCAAGCCTAATTTTCATCAGTCTCCAGTCTTCTGAGGCATAACAAACAAATTCTTACATGGAGAACAAATTCTTACATAGTGAATAAGTTCTTACATGGTGAACAGTACAAGGGCAGCCATCACAGAAACCTTCGGTTTTGCTCATGCATTATGAACTATAAACAGTCAGTTCAAATATGAATACACATTTGATTTTTATACTTGATTTATTTGTGGATACCACCTTTCTCTCTTGATTATTATTATTTTTAATAAAATGCTGAAGTGGTAGGTAGATACAAGATAAAGGTAGAAAACATAGTTTAGTGTTGTAAGAGAGCAAATGTAGATGATCAGGTGTGTGCCTGTAGACTATGTGTTAATCCAAGCTAGACAAGGGCCATAAAACATCCACATATGCAGAAGATTTCTCTCAGAACAGGGGGGGTGAGGTTCTAAGCCTCACCTCTGTTGATCCCCAATTTCTCACCTGATGACGCCCCTGCGACTGTGCCTGTCTTAGGTTGTTCCTCCCTTGAGGAATCTTACCCGTCTCTGGCTAACCAGTCATCTTCCGGGGCCATACAGGGAAATGTAAAGTTGGTAAGTGAGAGAGAAGCCTTATTGTTTGAAATGGTTAGCTTCTTACTTCTTTGCATATTTATGCCCTGTAGCTTCTATGCCCAGCATTTGTCTTGAGGTATCTTTACCACTTGGAAGAATTATGATACTTGGTAAATTTGATATGAGGCACAAATTCTATTTAAGGGTTGTAATTAGGAAGGAAGAAGAAAAGCTATAGAAGTAGCAGGCGGAAAAAAACATGGGAAGATTGATTATTTCTTTGACATATCTTCTTGTAGAGTAACTTCAGCATGTATAAGTTTTAAGCTACTAAAATTGCACACACACATTAACGTAATAGGAGTATAGTTACATAACCAAAGCATACCTGTAATTACCAGCCATCTCCAGTGAAACCAAGAAAACCAGTTAGGCACCTTAGGCATTTGTGAAAACTTATCTATGATATGGTGGATATTGTCCAACTGAACTTGAACAGTCTGAGAGAAATCAGACAAATCAAAACAACCCATTCCTGAGGAATGTTCACATCCCTTATGTTCTTGTAGCAGCAAATAGTCTGTAGTTGTAAGATTTTGGAGCGCTACAATTTGCACTTCTCCAAATTCTTGGTTGAGTTCCAACAGTATAGATCCAGTCAAATTTGTTGTTTTACTGTATGCACAGGTCAGCTTAGTTATCTCCTCCTTCATTCCCATGGCAAGTCCAGGAACTGGTGGGACGAGTGCATCTACAGCTGTAGCAGCGCGTGGATCTTTGTTGGGATTTTTTGATGATCATCTGGCATGAGTCTTCCAGAGAGTGCAGATGTTGGAAGTTCTTTTTCATATCGTATCTTAGTTCATTTTCGGGGTAGCCCAATTAGGCTTTGATCCTCTGTATAAACACAGACACACCCTTTGCCTACACTTTTATATGCCCTTTATACTCTTGTGTAGAACTCATTGGAGGTTACCACACAGGAACTGCCCTTTTTTTTTTTTTTTGGTATCACTAATCTACACTTGCATGACGAATATGATGTTTACTAGGCTCTCCCCTATACCAGGTACTCCCTATAAACCCCTTTACAGTCACTGTCCATCAGCATAGCAAAATGTTGTAGAATCACTACTTGCCTTCTCTGTGTTGTACAGCCCTCCCTTTTCTCCTACCACCCCATGCATGCTAATCTTAGTACCCCCCTACTTCTCCCCCCCTTATCCCTCCCTACCCACCCATCTTCCCCAGTCCCTTTCCCTTTGATACCTCTTAGTCCATTCTTGAGTTCTGTGATTCTGCTGCTGTTTTGTTCCTTCAGTTTTTCCTTTGTTCTTATATTCCACAGATAAGTGAAATCATTTGGTATTTCTCTTTCTCCGCTTGGCTTGTTTCACTGAGCATAATACCCTCCAGCTCCATCCATGTTGCTGCAGATGGTAGGATTTGCCCTTTTCTTATGGCTGAGTAGTATTCCATTGTGTATGTGTACCACCTCTTCTTTATCCATTCATTTATCGATGGACATTTAGGTTGCTTCCAATTCTTGGCTATTGTAAGTAGTGCTGCGATAAACATAGGGGTGCACTGGTCTTTCTCATACTTGATTGCTGCATTCTTAGGGTAAATTCCTAGGAGTGCAATTCCTGGGTCAAATGGTAAGTCTGTTTTGAGCATTTTGATGTACCTCCATACTGCTTTCCACAATGGTTGAACTAATTGACATTCCCACCAGCAGTGTAGGAGGGTTCCCCTTTTTCCACAGCCTCGCCAACATTTGTTGTTGTTTGTCTTGTGGATGGCAGCCATCCTTACTGGTGTGAGGTGATACCTCATTGTAGTTTTAATTTGCATTTCTCTGATAATTAGCGATGTGGAGCATCTTTTCATGTGTCTGTTGGCCATCTATGTTTCTTTTTTGGAAAACCGTCTGTTCAGTTCCTCTGCCCATTTTTAAATTGGGTTATTTGTTTTTTGTTTGTTGAGGCGTGTGAGCTCTTTATATATTCTGGACGTCAGGCCTTTATCAGATCTGTCATTTTCAAATATATTCTCCGATACTGTAGGGTTCCTTTTTGTTCTATTGATGGTGTCTTTTGCTGTACAGAAGCTTTTCAGCTTAATATAGTCCCACTTCTTCATTTTTGCTGTTGTTTTCCTTGCCCGGGGAGATATGTTCAAGAAGAGGTCACTCATGCTTATGTCTAAGAGGTTTTTGCCTAAGTTTTCTTCCAAGAGTTTAATGGTTTCATGGCTTACATTCAGGTCTTTGATCCATTTTGAGTTTACTTTTGTATATGGGGTTAGACAATGGTCCAGTTTCATTCTCCTACATGTAGCTGTCCAGTTTTGCCAGCACCATCTGTTGAAGAGACTGTCATTTCCCCATTGTATGTCCATGGCTCCTTTATCAAATATTAATTGACCATATATGTCTGGGTTAATGTCTGGATTCTCTAGTCTGTTCCATTGGTCTGTGGCTCTGCTCTTGTGCCAGTACCAAATTGTCTTGATTACTATGACTTTATAATAGAGCTTGAAGTTGGGGAGTGAGATCCCCCCTACTTTATTCTTCTTTCTCAGGATTGCTTTGGCTATTCAGGGTCTTTGGTGTTTCCATATGAATTTTTGAATTATTTGTTCCAGTTCATTGAAGAATGTTGCTGGTAGTTTCATAGGGATTGCATCAAATCTGTATATTGCTTAGGGCAGGATGGCCATTTTGATGATATTAATTCTTCCTAGCCACAAGTATATACGTTTGCATCTACGTTTCCATCTGTTAGTGTCCCGTTTAATTTCTCTTAAGAGTGACTTGTAGTTTTCAGAGTATAGTTTATTCCTAGGTATTTTATTTTTTTTTGATGCAGTTGTGAATGGAGTTGTTTTCCTGATTTCTCTTTCTGTTGGTTCATTGTTAGTGTACAGGAAAGCCACAGATTTCTGTGTGTTGATTTTGTATCCTCTGAGATCGGGAACTAGACAGGGATGCCCACTCTCCCCACTGTTATTTAACATAGTACAGGCAGTCGTAGCCACAGCAATCAGAAAAAACAAAAAAATACAAGGAATCCAGATTGGTAAAGAAAAAGTTAAACTGTCACTATTTGCAGATGACATGATACTGTACATAAAAAACCCTAAAGACTCTACCCCAAAACGACTAGAACTGATATCAGAATACAGCAAAGTTGCAGGATACAAAATCAACATTATACTACTCAATCACTACATCGGTGATACAGTAACCCAGAGCGACATGATGTAGGGAACACAGGTCCTGAGCCACAGAGACAAGGACCTAATCACAGGAACCTTCTCTTGACCCCCAGATTATCTGATCCCTTGGAAAGACCAGTGCACCCACACCTTTTCTTCCCTCCCACCTTCCTGCCCTTTCTCTCCCATAAGTAGGAATCTTTGCTCCTTTTCTCTTTAGAAGACAGTTTCTAGTTCCCCAGTGCTCAGAGAATATCACTGACACACATCTCTTGACATCCTGGCCACTTTTGGGGAACATACGGTTTCAAGATGTTTCCTTTTTCATTTGTGCTTCATGGCTCAGGTGCCTTCCTCCCTGGAACTCTGCTGCCAGAGGTTCAAGTGATGACAGCCAAGAAGCAGGCCAGTATATTCAAGAACAGCAGACAACTGAATTGGCTGTCTCCTCACTCACTCTCTGACTGACTGGCCTGGGCCGTGCTTAAGTACAGTACACCAGTAGGGCCATTATGACGTAAGTCAGACAGGGTTCCATCGCGTTCTGACACGTGCATCGGAGCAGACCACTGATGAGGGGGGGGATCCCTTTTACCCAATACAAACTCTACCATCAACTTGAATTTTTATCTTGCACTTCATATCAAAACTTGAGAACCAATAATGTGGATTAAACAAAAGACAATTACTGTATGTATCTAGGGTAACCACATTACTAAATCTCCCCCAGGGTGAGGATAAGGCATTCCCTGAGAGAAATAGGCTTAGACCCATGCCTGCCCTATAGAACATGGTTAAGTGTCCTATCTTAGCAGTACCATATAACTATGTACACATGTAAGTTATATGTGAGGTGTATGTGTATATTGGGTTTGCAAACACCTTGTGATTCCATACAGCCCCAACATTTATTGAATTTTCCCCACTGTAGGGGACAGGCATTTCAACAACCCATTGTCTCTTGCAACTCTTTCCCCCGTCACTTCCCCAGAGCCTTCAGGGAAAGAGGAAGCCACTGGCTTTACATCCCATGGCCCTCATTATGAATCCTGTGCTTGTCGAGCATGAACGCTTCATTCCCTGGCATCTGTTCTAGGCCCCAGTCTCCTGGAAATGAAAGGGCTGTGCACAGGGTTTGAACTCCAGTTAGCTCCATTCTACTTCCAACTTCCCACTGACTGCCTCCTCCCTGAGGGGCAGTATGTATTTGCTGCTCTAGAGCCAGGCCATGATCCAGCCAGCTTCAGCCTTCTTTACCTCCAGTAGGTTCTGCCTCACGCTGTTCCCCCCACATGGGCTCGGCCTCTTGGCAGCCGCTAAACGGTAGGCACATTTCCCAAGATATTCTCAGCCTTGTCAGCTTTTGGAAAAACCCAAGCCCAAAATTAGATCTTTTACACATACCAAGTTGGTAAAAATTAGATCAACCTATACAAATGATAGTAAGGATATGGGTAAAAAAGAGAACCTTTATGACATAAAATGAAGTATTGACCTATGTAGCTGTTCTGGAGAACAATTAGCCTACATTGTATGAAATTAATGCGTATATCACCTATGAGCCATGATACGGAGTGGTATAAGAGGGCAGATGTTTCCTATCAGCACCTCGTGCTCTTCAGTTTCTTTGATTATTCCCTTTCCCAGAATGAGGTTCATTTTCTATAGATGTGCAGAAGCATCACATGGTGAAATAGCATAGGTTTTGTAGTCAGATAGCTTTGGGTACGATTCCTGTCCCTGCCTCTTAGGATGTGTGAAATTGAGTAAATTACTTCATTTCACTGAACTCTCGTTTCCCTTATTTGGCAGTACTCTTAGAGGACTGACATGGAATAATGTAGGGTGTGTTTAAGACATGTTTAAGTGTCAGCACGAAGATCTTGCACAAGCCCACTCTGCATGCAAGTTAACACAACTGCATAAGATCACAACCTCCTTATTTCTCTTCTAACAACCTTGGGATATCAAAACCGCCTCTTTACTTCCAGCTCTGACACAGGCTCAATCCTTATCTTTGATATATTCTGGCCTTTTTATTTTTCTATCTTTTCTCCTTTAGTACGCTAAGTTCTCACTTAAGCTACTTTCCTTGGCATTTTGCGTCCTTGTGCTTTTTCCCAGCATTTCTTTCTCCCTTCTCTCTACACCAGAGGCCAGCAATTTCTTTTTTCTGTAAGAGGCCAAATAGCAAATAGGTTAGGCATTGTGGGTCGTATGGTCTCTGTTGCAACTATTCAACTCTGCCATTATTATGGGAAAGCAGCCATAAATAATATCTAAACGAATGAGTGTGGCTGTGTTTCAAAGTTCATATATAAAATGTTACATATAAAAATAGGCAACAGGACAGATTAATCTTGTAGGCTCTAGTTTGCTGACCCTTGATTTATGCTATTAAATCCCAGCCAGTTTTATTTCCTTTGTAGATTCTGAAGAGCAACATTATTACCTATGACAACTGACCTCTTAGAATATGGAAGATTCCAGCCCCTCTGTATCTGTAGATAGCAATCCTAGATGTTAGACAAGAACTTTTCTTACTCAAATTGTTTACCAAACTTAATAAAAATACAACAAACCAGGTAACCCACAAGGCCTGCTCCCTTCTCTCTTTTCAGGACCAGTGTGCTGAGTATTGGGGGAAAAAAATGCAAAATTGGAAACTCAGCTGTACTCGGGAGAGAGATCCTGTACATGATGCTGACGGAAAAACATGTAAGAATAAGTGCCTCATGTGTCAACAGATACTATAAGTACCTCTTTCAACTGGCAAGTCTAAAAGATAGCTACACGGTACTCCTGAATGAACGGCTATTTCTCATCTGCTTGTGGCTCCCTCCATGAATATTATTCTTTTTGTTAATTCCCAAATATTGTCTCTTTCTCTTACATCCCCTAAGTTAAAATGAACCCTAGCAAGGACAGTTAATAAGTGGTTGATTCCTACTCTATTGTCTATCATATTGCTGTGACCTGTAAGTGCTAGATAGTAGATAATTGCTCTTTATGCCTTGAACAAATCCTAGGGAGAGTTGAAGATGATCATTTGGAATAGTTGACCAGAATAGTTTTAGAGGGTTGCTTTTGTCAACTGTATGGGACACATTTATTGTATAATCTGGGGTGTGTTCCTTCAATTCATTTTCCCTTGGTGAATGGTGTTCAATTGGAGTGCTTTATGATCCAACTCAACCACTCTTGATTTGCGTTACTGGGACAAGTAACAACCACTGTTGGTGTCATCTGTATATAGAGGTAGTTTCCTAGGTGACCTTGATGAGTACTCACAGTTCTAAAATTTGATGCATATATCACAATGCTATTAATGGTGGCATTTAATTCACGTGCATTGAGTAAGCATTTAATGCTTCTCCACAAACACGCACACACTCATCACCTCTCTCCTTGTAAAAACCTACAATCTAGTAGTAGTATAGCTCATGTGAGAAAATCTAACCAATCCAAGTGCTGCATTTTACACATGTGAGAAACTGAAGTTTTTTTTTCAGTTCAAGGTCTCATGAAGGAGTGAACTTCCGAGCGAACCTAGAATCCAGTTATGAATGCTAGCCTGGTATTCATTCACGTTATAAAAAATTCTTTAATAGAAGTAAGATAGCACAGTAGGGCAGTGCTAGGCTTTTAACATCACATGGCTATGTCAGCTCCATGTTTTTGGACAGGTTTTTTCACTTCCCTAGACTTCAGTCTCCTCATTTTTATAATGAGGGTAGGGGCAACAATAATCGTGTTAGCCACATTTTGTTTCTCTTGAAACAGAGCATGGAGCCGGTAGCTTCAGAGGAGGGGCTGGGCCCACTGCCTCCTTCCAGTGTGGAGCACATCAGTATCCACTCAGGAACCCCTTCAGTTGAGCCCTTCCAAATGTGCCCCTGTGCAGCCATGCCATGAGGGCCCTGACACCAGACACCCTGACTCACACACTCCAGCCTTCAGTAAGCTAGCCCAAACTACCAGGCGCACACAGTCTACCTAGGGACCTTCCTTACCCAAGGCCGATCCTTCAAGACTGGGAGACGTAGCTCTTTCTCCTAACTGATAAAGTCAAGCACAGAAAGTCAAACGAAATGAGGAGACAGAGGGATATACTTAAACAAAACAACATGACAAAACTAAGGAAAAGAACCAAATGAAACAAGAGTTAAGCAATCTATCAGACAAAGGTTCAAGTTAATGATTATGAAGAAACTCACCAGACTTGAGAGAAGAGTGGAGGAACTCAGTGACAACCTCTACAGAGAGAGAGAGAAAATCGAAAACAAACCAATCAGAGATGAAGAATGCAACAAGCACAATAAAAAAATGACAAATACATGAGCGGGAATCAGCAGCAGACTGGAGGGTCCCGAAGAGCAGGTCAGCACCTTGGAAGGCAGTGATAGGAAGTACTCAAGCTGAACAGAAATAAGAAAGAAAAAAAGGAAATGAGGATAAGTGAAGAGAGCTTTGGGACAATATCGAACATCTAAACATTTGCATTATAAGAGTCCCATAAGAAAAGAGTAAAAGGAGTAGAAAACTTATTGGAAGAAATAATAGCTGAAAACTTCCCTAAACCAGAGAAAGAAACAGACATCCAGGTGTAGGTAGCAGAGAGAGCCCTAATCAAGCTAAACACAGGTAGGCCCACACCAGGACACATCATGATTGAAGTATCAAAGATCAGAAAATATGAGAAAATCTTAAAAACAGCAAAAGAAAAGCAACAGGTTACATACAGGTGAAACCCCATAAGACAATTAGCTGATTTCTCAGCAGAAACTCTAGGAGAGTGGCACGATATATTCAAAGTTCTGAAAGAGAAAAAAAACCTACAACCAAGAATACTCCACCCAGCAAGGTTATCATTCAGGATGGAAGGGGAGATAAAGAGCTTCACAGATCAAAATAACTTTAAGAGTTCACCACCACTGAACTGTCCTTACAAGAAATGTTAAAGGGTCTTCTTTAAGAGGAAAACAAGACCCTAACTAGAAGCAAGGAAAATCTGAAAATGAAAATTTCACAGGTAAAAACAAATGTGTATCAGTGATAGTAGATCAGTCCCTTAAAACCTAGTCTGAAGGTCAAGACCAAAGTAATGTAATCAATTACATTTTAAAAGTTAGTTAAGGGAGTCACTAAATAAAAAAGTGTAAAAGAAGGAGGAGGGGGAGTAAAAAATGTATTGTAATAATACATTGGAACTTAAGTAACCATCAACTTACCATTGATTGCTATGTGTGTAGGATATCCTCTAAGAACCCCATTGTAACCACAAGCCAGAAACCTATAATGGATACACAGAAAATGGAAAAACAAATTTAAATGTAACACTTAAGAAAGTCACAATACACAAGGGGAGAGCAAGAGAAAAAGAGGGTAAGAGAGGAACAGGACGAACAACCATAAAACATTTGACAAAATGGCAATAACTACATACCTATCAATAAGTACTCTAAATGTAAATGACTAAATGCCCCAATCAAAATACATACGGTGACCGAGTGGATAAAAAACAAGACCCATCTGTTTGCTGCCAAAAGAGATTAACTTTAAATCTAAATACTGAAACTGAAGGGATGGAAAAAGATATTCCATGAAAATAGGAAAAAGAAAAAAGCTGCAGTAGCTATACTTCTGTCAGACAAGATAGACTTTAAAACAAGGGCTGCAACAAGAGACAAAGAAGCTACATGACATAGTGATTAAGGGCACAATCCAGCAGGAAGCTGTAACAATTATAACTGTTTATGCACCCAACAGTGGAGCTCCTAAGTATATGAAGCAAATATTAACAGACATAAAAGGAGAGATTGACAGTAAAATAATAATAGTATAGGACTTTAATGCCCCACTTATATAATGTGGATAGGTCATTCAGACAGAAAACCAATAACTAAACAGTGGATTTGAGTGACAGATGACATGCAACTGTATTCAAATATATTAAGAATGTTACATACAAAAACAGTAGAATATACATTCTTTTCAAGAGCACATGGACAAAAATGTACAATTAAAAAAAACACAGAAACAGACTCGTAAACAAAGAGAATGGACATTCGGTTACCGTAGGAGTAAGGGGATGGCTGAAACAGGCGGAGGGAATAAAGCGGTACAAACCTCAAACCATAGAATAATTCAGTCATAGCCTTGGAAGTACAGCATAGGGAATAAAGCTCCTAATATTGTAAAATTTTTATGTGGTGACCAATGGTAACTACACTTATCATGGTTAGCATTTAATAATGTATATAATTGATAAATAACTAAGTCATTTATCTGAAACCAATATAATATAATATTATATATAAGCTGTATGTCAATAAAAAATGTTGAAAAAGAAGAATTTAGCAAGCTCAAGAAACAGAAAGGATTGCCGTAGAGGAAGTGGGGACAGGGATGAGGGTGAAACAGGTGAAGGGGATAAAGAGGTACAAACTGCTGGTTATAGAAATTAAATAAATCATGGGGAGAGTCAGTATGGTCATACCTTTGTGTGGTGACAGATGGTAACTACACCTATCACGGTGAGCATTTTATAGTGCATATAATTGTTGAATCGTTGCATTGTATACCTGAAACTAACATATATTTATTGTATGTCAACTGTATTTCAATAAAAAAAGAGAAACAAAGGAGGTCATTGTGTCTCAAGATTATTGCATGGGAATTTCAGGAAATGAGTTTGGAAAGATCATATAAGTCTTTTTAGGCCAAGAGAAGAACTTTGAATTTTATTCTTTGTGTGATCAGAGGCCACTGGAGGTTTTTGAGCATAGCCATGACTGTAACTAGAATACCAGCAATCTGAATCATTACGGATACCTTCTTTTCCCAAAGGTACTTGATTAAAAATCCATGACTTTATATTTCTTTGAATCTTCAGGATATATTTTACCACCACTTACCTATTTCTTACATGTGCAAAGGGAGCTCCCTAAAAAGAATATTTATATTTCATATATATATATACGCATAACACACACACACATGCATATATAAATATTCATGTTACATACAGTCTTACACATGCTTGTTTTGGTACCAAGTGAAATATGATCCTAAGATACTTTCTAGATCACCTGCCCTTGAGGAAGGTGATCTAAAAAGTATCTTAGGATCATATTTTGTTTTCCTTTTTAAATCTCTTCCCTTTCTGATAAAGGATTTGTGTCAGTGCTCCTAAGCTTCCATGTGCAGTAAGAATCACCTGTGAGGTTTTATAAAATTCAGATTCACTGACCATCCTGACAGTTTAATTGACATCATCTAGATTGGAACTCAGTAATCTGATTTTTAACAAGGAGTCCAGGTGATTCTGGTGCAGTTGACCCAAGATCCGAATACTGCAAATTGTATACAAAATATTTCTCTTCCAAAGTTTCACTTGGTACCAAAACAAGCATGCGTATGAGTGTATGTAACATGAATATATACATATGCATGTGTGTGTGTGTATTATATGTATATATATGAAATACGAATATTCTTTTTAGGGAGCTCCCTTTGCACGTGTAAGAAATAGGTAAGGTGTGGTAAAATATATCCTGAAGATTCAAAGAAATATAAAGTCATGGGATTTCAATCAAAATTGGGTTCCATACTTTAAGAAATAATATAATGGGTTGACCTACAAATGAAGGAACTAGAATGGTGAGTTCCTTGTATGTATGGAAGTACAGCATAGGGAATAAAGCTCCTGATATCGTAAAATGTTTGTGTGGTGACCAATGGTAACTACACTTAGCAGGGTGAGGGGTAAGTGTTCCGCTGGAGTTCCAAAACCACAGCTTCTGATGGAAAGTGAGAGAGCTGTGGGAAGCTGGACCTGGAGACCCAAAACTTGCCTTCAAATGTCTGAAGCCTTAATGCCTGGAGGTCATGGATTCAGCAGGCTTGTTCTGTGTTGGCCTGAAAGTGTGAAATAAGACAAAAGGATGGACGTTATAGGGAGATAAATTTGGACACAAATAAAGGAGACTCTGAAATTGCTTGAGTTGATTTCCTTGGAGTATCTACCTGTGATGAGGGAGCTTAATAATAACTGAGCTGCCTGTCCATCTTGGGGCTATGCAGAGCGATTCTCTGTGAAGGAAGTGGCTTATTGCCCACACCCTCCGAAGCTCCTTCTGAACCTGAGTATATGTAAACAAGATGACTATTGGCTCTTTTCTCTTCTAGGCAAATAGAAGCAAAGGAAAAAAATAAGCATCCCGGCAACAGATCAAATGGGACTGAAGCAACTCAGGAAAGGTGAGTCATTACCTTAATTTGGCAAGAATGGTCTTCCTGTAAGTCAACACTTATCTATCAAATATATGGAAAGAGGTGTCAGTGTTGCCAACCCGTGATCTTGCCCTTAGTAGGTGGGAAGCCGTCATTCACGTGAATATCACTGGTAACTTGCTCAGTATAGAAATTTAACGCCAAATGGAAAGCTTCCACTCTAACATTTTACAAAGCACTTTAAAAAATAGTAGTTTGTTTAAGTCTCTGAGCCTGCTCGAATACTTTTTTGACCTTATATTATAGATGGGGAAAATGAGATTCAGCTGCTACAACAAATCACTACCAAAAGTGGGGTTAAAACAGCACAAACTTATTACCATATGTCGCTGGGTTCAGAAGTCCTGAATGGATCTGTGTTGAGACCAAGATGTCAGTAGGGCTGTATTCTTTGGTGGAGGCTCTGGAGGAGGGTCTTCTTGGCCTTTTTCTAACTGCTAGATGCTGCCTGTAATCCTTGGCTTGTGGCTGTCTTTGAAGTCAGCTTGGGGAGATGGAATCGTTTTTATGCTGCATCGTTCTGACACTTATTTTCTTGCCTCCCTCTTTCACTCATAAGAACCATTGTAATTACTTTGGGTCTCCCTAGATGACTTAGGACAATCTCTCCATTTTAGAGTCAGCTGATTAGCCATCTTAATTCCATCTTCAACCTCAATTCCTCCTTGCCATATAAGGCAACATGTTTACAGTTTCCAGGAATTTGAATGTGGACATCTTTGTGGGTCATTAAACTGCCTCCAAAGCAAGGTTAAGTGGTTGCCTCACTTGAGTCAAAATCTTCAGATGTTTAAGCCAAATCAAGTAACTCTGTGAAAACAGCCATTTCCTATATAACCTTGCCTTCTTTTCAGGATATATGTGATGAGTTTAGAAGCCAAATGAAAAATGGACGACTTATCTGCACCCGAGAAAGTGACTCTGTCCATGGTCCAGACTGCAGGACATATCGCAATAAGTGCACTATGTGTAAGGAACAGCTGTGAGTAGTTTCCAAAAATGGCCCTTGAATTGTGAGTCTTAAAGTAGTAATAATCATTTCTCATCAGTTTGAGAAAACAACACGTTTTTAAAGCAGATCTAGTAACTGATGAGTGTCTGTTCCCTTTGGTAGCATTGTTTCTTTACACTTTTTTCTTCAAGGGAAAGAGAAGCAGCCGAAAGAAAAAAGAAAGACAAGGAGAACACGGGAAGCACAGGAGAGAAGAACAACGAAAAGCAGGTTTTGACGGGTGCGTGTTTGACAGGTGATACTTAGATCTGGACGGCTGGTCATAAAGTTAATTCATTCAACAGATACTTACGGAGTCTGTTCCAGTCATTGTGGACACAGCGGTAAACAAGAGAGGCCCGGCCTGATGTGATAGAGGCAGCACGCTCTTCAGCGTCCCGAGAGGGACCCTCCTTCAGTCCCCACGTGTCCGTGCGCCCCGTGACGACGGTCAAATTGTCGTTGCTCCGAAGTGAATTTCTTTTCTGAAGTGTTAAAACATATCATCAAGCAATTAGATACCAAAATTAAAAAAAAGAATGTATCAAAAACTTAACCTAGATGATAAGTTCTTGAGTTGGCATTCCATTGCCGCCTTGTGTTCATTTTGGGGCTTTAAAAATAATGTCCAATGCTTTACAACACTAATAGATAGAATATGACGCACCATAATCTTTTCTAATCCGTCCCTGGACTCCAGTTAAACAAGTGAATTAGAGAAATTTCCCCAGAAAGGTCTTCCCATAATAAGCCACCTTTTCATTAGGTCCATACTGACCAAAATAGATAAAAAATTAATAATAATTATCATTAAAAGAAAATGAATCTGATAAACATTTTGGTAGGTGAACAGCTTTGAGAAAAAACTTTATTGTACAACTCCAAATGATCTCTCCAGGCTAATCTGGATCAAATTTTTTCACTTAAAAAAATCTGTTTTTAGAAATTTCAAACAAAAAAAATACTCCCTATATATGTGTAAGTAAGTCCTTCTTATTTTTCAGGGAACAAAAAGGCAGCTCTATCTTCTTACAAATGTATAGGAATTTTATTCTCTGCCAGGTAAAAGCAAAGAAGACAAGAAGGATAGCCTGGTTGTTAGCAGATTTCTGATCACAATCCAGCATTGACGTTAATTGCTTAATCTCTCTGAGACTTATGTTTTCCCATTTGCAAAAGGGGATAATGAGTGTTTATCTTAGAGGTTTTTTAAAATAACAACCAAAGGAAATCCATTAGAGACACAACACAGTGACTGTTAAAAGACAAACTTGATAAAGAAACATTTTTTTTAATTTTCATTCTTGAGGAACAAAGCTGAAAGTGTGTTGACATGTTTGTGTCAGCTAAAAGAGCATCCCTTTAATTCATTCCAGAGCTTTTTATGTGTGGAACAATGATCAAAATTGTAGGGAGACGGATTTGGTGCTCAGCTTAGTGAACATCGTCTAAATATTGTGCAGACTGCCTTAGATGGTAGTAAAATTCTATGGGGGCAAGACAATTATTTGCCTGGGATTCTATGCAGAGGATTCCCACTTCCTAAGCAGATATTGAATTAGGGTGCCTTTAAAACGTATTCATCTCTAAGATGTAATTTTCCCTAGGTTTTTATTTTCCCCTCAAGTGTCTGAGTTTGTATCTAACCAAGCAATTTTATATTCAGTTGTAACGATCAGATTATCATAGTAACATCTTATTTTTTTTCACTCCTACCTGCAGGATCAGTGCCATGAATTCCGGGACATGGTGAGAAACTGAAAGCTGGTGTGCACTGCAGACTATGATCCTGTTCGAGGTCCATATGACAAGATGCACCCCAACAAGTGTGCCACGTGTCAGAGCATGTTGTACTTGTACGTGAAGAGGTTTATGGCTTCGTTTGATATGTTGTGCCTGTTTGCAAAAAAACACTTCCTCTTAATCGAAAATTACGCACTTGACATCACACATTCAAAATAGAACAATTGCTCTTCACTTTAGAAGTTGGCAGTGACTTTGCAAAGCACTTTCAAAAGAAATTTTTATTTTGATGATGAAAAACAATGATGGTTGGAGCACCTGGGAAAGAGATTGCAAGCTATTGTACAGTGATAGAATCAGGACATGCAAAGGGGATGCTTATGAACTAAGGAGCATGGGACAGGCCAGTTCACTTCACAGTGTCTCCGTTCCTCCTGTATATAAAGGACATGGTTGCTATACAGGACAGTTTTCGTAGGGATGCAAGGAGATAGCATTTTAAAAAATGTTTCCAAGCCTTCACGTCCTATAACTATATAGAAAACAATCAATACTGGAGAATTTAGTTATAATTTAATAGGAAAAATAAAAAGAAATGGAACAACTCTCTATATGACAGCCATAAGTTTGATCAAGGAAAAAAGAAATCGGTCTTATAGGTTCATACAATTTTGTATGACAGTATAGTCACTGAATTTACGACAGTTGATAGCATTGCCAGGAAAGTATTAATGAAAATTGCAACAGTCAGTACTCATTAGTATAAAGAGCATTTTAGATAATTTTTGGATATGAGAAAATTGTGTTAGATTTGCTAATGTTTAGAATTGGAGAAATACTTGGTTAAACAAATTCAATAGTAACCCTAGAAAAAAATTCCCTATGCTTTTTTTATTCTGCAGTGAGCGAGAAGTTAACGAAAGAAAAAAGAATGAAGAAACATCAAGTGCCAAGCCCTCAAAGTATGCAAAGGTTATTTCTTAGAAGCTACGAAGATAACTGTTTTACTGCTCATCCTCAGAATCTTGAATGCTACTCCAGTTTTAGGATAATAAAGATGCCAGTCTTTTGCTTCAAAGAAAATTCATTTTGCCAATATTGTCACTTTGGGATACAATAAGATTTTTTTTTTCTGGATTTGACTCTAATTGTGTTTCTCAGTTTTGTAGAGAATTCTCCTCCTGTGTGTGTCAATCATCGTTTTAGTCTCTCCTCGGAAGCAATGTGAGTTGACAAATAGTAAAATTCTTTACCAGCGCAAGTGCATGCTTGCTTATCTCTGACACTACACGTGGAGTGAGGCTTCAGGTGGCTTGGTGACGTTGATTTTAATGATTCAGGTAATAAATTAAACCAAAGCATGCACTGTAGCTTCTTTCCTTGATGTCTTTTTCTGTTTTCTACAGATGGTTTTCTCAGTGTCAGTGAATCGATAGTGTGTGTGCATGATGCTGCCTTTCCTGTCTGCTTTTCAAGACTGCAAAGAACATGTCTGTATTCAGTCCTTAATAATGATTATCACATTTATAGAGTTAGGTTCTTGTGGACTGCCCTTTGGTCAAGAGTGCACCCCACATGGAGAACGAGGGAAATGAAGGATGGGAGGCAGCGGCGAGGGAGATGAGGAGCTCTGTGACGTGCTGTTTGGTGTTTCCTTGCATTTCTAGGACCTGTGCAGAAAGGTTCAGGGTGAGGCGGAGGGTGGAACCTCGAAGATCTCTTCACCAACTTTCATGTATATCATACAGTATTATTAGCTATAATCACCAGGCTGTATATTAGGTCCCCAGAACTTATTAATCTTGTAACTGAAAGTTTGTATCCTTTGATCAGTGCCTCCCCATTTTCCCCATTTTGTTCTCCCCCCCATCCCCCCCCAGTAACCACCAGTCTGCTCTGTTTCTCTGAGTTTGGCTTTTTTAGATTCTACATATAAGTGATAGTATGCAGTATTTTTCTTTCTTTGTTGACATTTCGTTTAGCATAATGCCCTCAAGGTTCATCCAAGTTGTTTCAAATGGTAGGATTTCCTTCTTTCTCATGGCTCAATAATCTATGGTGTATATATGTGTGTGAAGTCTTATTTATTCATTCATCCTCTGATGGACATTTAGACATTCAGCTTGTTTTCATATCTTGACTATTGTGAATAATAACATCTGTTTTAAAAAAAAATTTTACTGAAGTATAATAGTCACATATAGAAAAAGTACACATAGAATAAATGTACAGGTAAATGAAATGTCATAAAGTGATCACACCTGTGGTGTTAGCACTGAGGTCAAGAAATAAGCCATCACCAGCGGGCCAGAAAGAAGCCCCGTCCTGCCGCCTCCCGATGTGAGTCTGGTTTTGAGCTGAGCTCTCTTGAAGGGGGAGAGGAGGGCCGCATTCCTTATTCACTTGGATCCATTCAGCCATCCATTTTTGCATTCCCTTCTTTATTATTTATTTTGCTCTTTTTTTTCTTGAGGTTAATTTTCTTATTATTTGCTAGCTTCTGGACATGGAAGTTTAGATCACTGACTTACAACACTTTCTTCTTTTCCTATTATGTAGTTAGAACTTTCCCTTCAATGCTGCTTAGCTGCTGTGATTTGATAGTTTACTACCATTCAGTCCAAACATTTCTACAGTCCATGGTGATCACTTTGAGACATGAGTTATTCAGAAGTGTGTTGCTTATTTCTGAATGTCAAGAAACTTTGTAAGCTGTCATATTTATTAGTAGTATGATTGCACTGTGAACATAAAACTTATATTTTGATGCTCAGTTCTTTGAACTTTATTGACGTTTGCCTAACAGCTCAGGATATGGTCTATTTTGGTAAGTTTCATGTGCACTTGAAAAGAATGTGAAGTCTGCAGTTGCTGGTTACTGAGGTCTATAAATAGCATTTAGGTTCAAACTGGTTAGTTTTGTTTTTCAGATATTCGAGGTCTTGATTTTTTTCTTTATGCTCTCAATTACTGAAGGAAGTATGTTAATATTTCCATTTATATTTGCAAATTTGCATATTTCTGCTTTTAGTCACTCGATTTTTGCCTCATATTTTAAAACTACATCTTAGGTTTATACATGTTTGGGATTATTATTAATGAATCTCTTATTTTTTTTTTTTAAATAATTATTTTTTATTGAAGGGTAGTTGACGCACAGTATTACATTACATTAGTTTCAAGTGTACAACACAGTGGTGGAACATTTATATACATAATTATAAGTTCCAGCTATCACCCTACCAAGCTGTTACAATATCTTGACTATATTCCTTAGGCTATACATTACATCCCGGTTACTTATTTATTTTAACATTGGAAGTCTGTCCTTTTTTTTTGTTTTTGTTTTTGTTTTTGTTTTTTTGTGAGGGCATCTCTCATATTTATTGATCAAATGGTTGTTAATGACAATAAAATTCTGTATAGGGGAGTCAATGCTCAATGCACTATCATTAATCCACCCCAAGCCTAATTTTCGTCAGTCTCCAATCTTCTGAGGCATAACAAACAAGTTCTTACATGTAGAACAAATTCTTACATAATGAATAAGTTACATAGTGAACAGTACAAGGGCAGTCATCACAGAAACTTTTGGTTTTGCTCATGCATCATGAACTATAAACAGTCAGTTCAAATATGAATACTCATTTGGTTTTTATACTTGATTTATATGTGGATACCACATTTCTCTCTTTATTATTATTATTTTTAATAAAATGCTGAAGTGGTAGGTAGATACAAGATAAAGGTAGAAAACATAGTTTAGTATTGTAAGAGAGTAAATGTAGATGATCAGGTGTGTGCCTGTAGACTATATGTTAATCCAAGCTAGACAAGGGCCATAAAACATCCACGTATGCAGAAGATTTCTCTCAGAACAGGGGGGGTGAGGTTCTAAGCCTCACCTCTGTTGATCCCCAATTTCTCACCTGATGGCCCCCCTGCGACTGTGCCTGTCTTAGGTTGTTCCTCCCTTGAGGAATCTTACCCGTCTCTGGCTAACCAGTCATCTTCCGGGGCCATACAGGGAAATGTGAAGTTGGTAAGTGAGAGGGAAGCCTTATTGTTTGAAAAGGTTAGCTTTTTACTTCTTTGCATATTTATGCCCTGTGGCTTCTATGCCCAGCATTTGTCTTGAGGTATCTTTACCACTTGGAAGAATTATGATACTCGGTAAATTTGATATGAGGCACGAATTCTATTTAAGGGTTGTAATTAGGAAGGAAGAAGAAAAGCTATAGAAGTAGCAGGCGGAAGAAAACATGGGAAGATTATTTCTTTGACATATCTTCTTGTAGAGTAACTTCAGCATATATAGGTTTTAAGCTACTACTTAAATTGCGCACACACATTAACATAATAGGAGTATAGTTACATAACCAAAGCATATCTGTAATTACCAGCCATCTCCAGTGAAACCAAGAAAACCAGTTAGGCACCTTAGGCATTTGTGAAAACTTATCTATGATATGGTGGATATTGTCCAACTGAACTTGAACAGTCTGAGAGAAATCACACAAATTAAAACAACCCATTCCTGGGGACTGTTCACATCCCATATGTTCTTTTAACAGTAAATAGTCTGTAGTTGTAAGACTTTGGAGCGCTACAATTTGCACTTCTCCAAATTCTTGGTTGAGTTCCAACAGTATAGATCCAGTCAAATTTGTTGTTTTACTGTATGCACAGGCCAGCTTAGATATCTCCTTCCTCATTCCCATGGCAAGTCCAGGAACTGGTGGGATGAGTGCATCTACAGCTGTAGCAGCACGTGGATCTTTGTTGGGGTTTTTTGATGATCATCTTCTGGCATGAGTCTTCCAGAGAGTGCAGATGTTGGAAGTTCTTTTACATATCGTATCTGAGTTCATTTTCGGGGTAGCCCAATTAGGCTTTGATCCTCTGTATAAACACAAACAGACCCTTTGCCTACACTTTTATATGCCCTTTATACCCTTTTGTAGAACTCGTTGGAGGTTACCACACAGGAACTGCCCTTTTTTTTTTCTTTATTTTTGACATCACTAATCTACACTTACATGATGAATATTATGTTTACCAGGCTCTCCCCTATACCAGGTCCCCCTATAAACCCCTTTACAGTCACTGTCCTTCAGCATAGCAAAATGTTGTAGAATCACTACTTGCCTTTTCTGTGTTGTACAGCCCTCCCTTTTCTCCTACCCCCCCATGCATGTTAATCTTAATACCCTCCTACGTCTCCCCCCCTTATCCCTCCCTACCCACCCATCCTCCCCAGTCCCTTTCCCTTTGGTACCTGTTAGTCCATTCTTGAGTTCTGTGATTCTGCTGCTGTTTTGTTCCTTCAGTTTTTCCTTTGTTCTTATATTCCACAGATAAGTGAAATCATTTGGTATTTCTCTTTCTCCACTTGGCTTGTTTCACTGAGCATAATACCCTCCAGCTCCATCCATGTTGCTGCAAATGGTTGGATTTGCCCTTTTCTTATGGCTGAGTAGTATTCCATTGTGTATATGTACCACATCTTCTTTATCCATTCATCTATTGATGGACATTTAGGTTGCTTCCAATTCTTGGCTATTGTAAATAGTGCTGCAATAAACATAGGGGTGCATCTGTCTTTCTCAAGCTTGATTGCTGCGTTCTTAAGGTAAATTCCTAGGAGTGGGATTCCTGGGTCAAATGGTAAGTCTGTTTTGAGCATTTTGATGTACCTCCATACTGCTTTCCACAATGGTTGAACTAACTTACATTCCCACCAGCAGTGTAGGAGGGTTCCCCTTTCTCCACAGTCTCGCCAACATTTGTTGTTGTTTGTCTTGTGGATGGCAGCCATCCTTACTGGTGTGAGGTGATACCTCATTGTAGTTTTAATTTGCATTTCTCTGATAATTAGCAATGTGGAGCATCTTTTCATGTGTCTGTTGGCCATCTGTATTTCTTTTTTGGAGAACTGTCTGTTCAGTTCCTCTGCCCATTTTTTAATTGGGTTATTTGTTTTTTGTTTGTTGAGGCGTGTGAGCTCCTTATATATTCTGGATGTCAAGCCTTTGTCGGATGTGTCATTTTCATATATATTCTCCCATACTGTAGGGATCCTTCTTGTTCTATTGATGTTGTCTTTTGCTGTACAGAAGCTTTTCAGCTTAATATAGTCCCACTTACTCATTTTTGCTGTTGTTTTCCTTGCCTGGGGAGATATGTTCAAGAACAGGTCACTCATGTTTATGTCTAAGAGGTTTTTGCCTAAGTTTTCTTCCAAGAGTTTAATGGTTTCATGGCTTACATTCAGGTCTTTGATCCATTTTGAGTTTACTTTTGTATATGGGGTTAGACAATGGTCCAGTTTCATTCTCCTACATGTAGCTGTCCAGTTTTGCCAGCACCACCTGTTGAAGAGACTGTCATTTCGCCATTGTATGTCCATGGCTCCTTTATCAAATATTAATTGACCATATATGTCTGGGTTAATGTCTGGAATCTCCAGTCTGTTCCCTTGGTCTGTGGCTCTGTTCTTGTGCCAGTACCAAATTGTCTTGATTACTATGGCTTTATAGTAGAGCTTGAAGTTGGGGAGTGAGATCCCCCCTACTTTATTCTTCTTTCTCAGGAATGCTTTGGCTATTCGCGGTCTTTGGTGTTTCCATATGAATTTTTGAATTATTTGTTCCAGTTCATTGAAGAATGTTGCTGGTAGTTTCATAGGGATTGCATCAAATCTGTATATTGCTTTGGGCAGGATGGCCATTTTGACGATATTAATTCTTCCTAGCCACGAGCATGGGATGAGTTTCCATCTGTTAGTGTCCCCTTTAATTTCTCTTAAGAGTGACTTGTAGTTTTCAGAGTATAAGTCTTTCACTTCTTTGGTTAGTTTTATTCCTAGGTATTTTATTTTTTTTGATGCAATTGTGAATGGAGTTGTTTTCCTGATTTCTCTTTCTGTTGGTTCATTGTTAGTATATAGGAAAGCCACAGATTTCTGTGTGTTGATTTTGTATCCTGCAACTTTGCTGTATTCCGATATCAGTTCTAGTAGTTTTGGGGTGGAGTCTTTAGGGTTTTTTATGTACAATATCATGTCATCTGCAAATAGTGACAGTTTAACTTCTTCTTTACCAATCTGGATACCTTGTATTTCTTTATTTTGTCTGATTGCCGTGGCTAGGACCTCCAGTACTATGTTAAATAACAGTGGAGAGAGTGGGCATCCCTGTCTAGTTCCCGATCTCAGAGGAAATGCTTTCAGCTTCTCGCTGTTCAATATAATGTTAGCTGTGGGTTTATCATAGATGGCCTTTATTATGTTGAGGTACTTGCCCTCTATTCCCATTTTGCTGAGAGTTTTTAACATGAATGGATGTTGAACTTTGTCAAATGCTTTTTCAGCATCTATGGAGATGATCATGTGGTTTTTGTCTTTCTTTTTGTTGATGTGGTGGATGATGTTGATGGACTTTTCAATGTTGTGCCATCCTTGCATCCCTGGGATGAATCCCACTTAGTCATGGTGTATGATCCTTTTGATGTATTTTTGAATTCAGTTTGCTAATATTTTGTTGAGTATTTTTGCATCTACGTTCATCAGGGATATTGGTCTGTAGTTTTCTTTTTTGGTGGTGTCTTTGCCTGGTTTTGGTATTAGGGTGATGTTAGCTTCATAGAATGAGTTTGGGAGTATCCCCTCCTCCTCTATTTTTTGGAAAACTTTAAGGAGAATGGGTATTATGTCTTCCCTGTATGTCTGATAAAATTCCGAGGTAAATCCATCTGGCCCGGGGCTTTTGTTCTTTGGTAGTTTTTTGATTACCGCTTCAATTTCGTTGCTGGTAATTGTTCTGTTTAGATTT
This sequence comes from Manis pentadactyla, assembly GCF_030020395.1. NCBI lineage: Eukaryota > Metazoa > Chordata > Mammalia > Pholidota > Manidae > Manis > Manis pentadactyla. The sequence continues at coordinate 93,424,683 of NC_080030.1, read as the reverse complement.
TCTGTTTCTTCCTGGGTCAATCTTGGAAGGTTATATTTTTCTAGGAAGTTGTCCATTTCTCCAAGGTTTCCCAGGTTGTTAACATATAGGTTTTCATAGTATTCTCTAATAATTCTTTGCATTTCCGTGGGGTCCGTCATGATTTTTCCTTTCTCGTTTCTGATACTGTTGATTTGTGTTGACTCTCTTTTCTTCTTAATAAGTCTGGCTAGAGGCTTATCTATTTTGTTTATTTTCTCGAAGAACCAGCTCTTGGTTTCATTGATTTTTGCTATTGTTTTATTCTTCTCAATTTTATTTATTTCTTCTCTGATCTTTATTATGTCCCTCCTTCTGCTGACCTTAGGCCTCATCTGTTCTTCTTTTTCCAATTACGATAATTGTGACATTAAACCATTCATTTGGGATTGCTCTTCCTTTTTTAAATATGCTTGGATTGCTATATACTTTCCTCTTAAGACTGCTTTTGCTGCGTCCCACAGAAGTTGGGGCTTAGTGTTGTTGTTGTCATTTGTTTCCATATATTGCTGGATCTCCATTTTGATTTGGTCATTGATCCATTGATTATTTAGGAGCGTGTTGTTAAGCCTCCATGTGTTTGTGAGCCTCTTTGCTTTCTTTGTACAGTTTATTTCTAGTTTTATGCCTTTGTGGTCTGAAAAGTTGGTAGGTAGGATTTCAATCTTTTGGAATTTTCTGAGGCTCTTTTTGTGGCCTAGTATGTGGTCTATTCTGGAGAATGTTCCATGTGCACTTGAGAAGAATGTATATCCCGCTGCTTTTGGATGTAGAGTTGTATAGATGTCTATTAGGTCCATCTGCTCTACTGTGTTGTTCAGTGCTTCCGTGTCCTTACTTATTTTCTGCCCAGTGGATCTATCCTTTGGGGTGAGTGGTGTGTTGAAGTCTCCTAGAATGAATGCATTGCAGTCTATTTCCCCCTTTAGTTCTGTTAGTATTTGTTTCACATATGCTGGTGCTCCTGTGTTGGGTGCATATATATTTATAATGGTTATATCCTCTTGTTTGACTGAGCCCTTTATCATTAAGTAGTGTCCTTCTTTATCTCTTGTTACTTTCTTTGTTTTGAAGTCTATTTTGTCTGATATTAGTTCTGCAACCCCTGCTTTCTTCTCACTGTTGTTTGCTTGAAATATGTTTTTCCATCCCTTGACTTTTAGTCTGTACATGTCTTTGGGTTTGAGGTGAGTTTCTTGTAAGCAGCATATAGATGGGTCTTGCTTTTTTATCCATTCTGTTACTCTGTGTCTTTTGATTGGTGCATTCAGTCCATTAACATTTAGGGTGACTATTGAAAGATATGTACTTATTGCCATTGCAGGCTTTAAATTCGTGGTTACCAAAGGTTCAAGGTTAGCCTCTTTAGTATCTTACTGCCTAACTTAGCTCGTTTATTGAGCTGTTATATACACTGTCTGGAGATTCTTTTCTTCTCTCCCTTCTTGTTCCTCCTCCTCGATTCTTCATATGTTGGGTGTTTTGTGCTGTGCTCTTTCTAGGAGTGCTCCCATCTAGAGCAGTCCCTGTAAGATGTTCTGTAGAGGTGGTTTGTGGAAAGCAAATTCCCTCAGGTTTTGTTTGTCTGGGAATTGTTTAATCCCACCGTCATATTTGAATGATAGTCGTGCTGGATACAGTATCCTTGGTTCAAGGCCCTTCTGTTTCATTGTATTAAATATATCATGCCATTCTCTTCTGGCCTGTAGGGTTTCTGTTGAGAAATCTGACGTTAGCCTGATGGGTTTCCCTTTATAGGTGACCTTTTTCTCTCTAGCTGCCTTTAACACTCTTTCCTTGTCCTTGATCTTTGCCATTTTAATTATTATGTGTCTTGGTGTTGCCATTCTTGGATCCTTTCTGTTGTGGGTTCTGTGTATTTCCGTGGTCTGTTCGATTACTTCCTCCCCCAGTGTGGGGAAGTTTTCAGCAATTATTTCTTCTAAGATACTTTCCATCTCTTTTCCTCTCCCTTCATCTTCTGGGACCCCTATAATATGGACATTGATCCTTTTGGATTGGTCACACAGTTCTCTTAATATTGTTTCATTCCTGGAGATCCTTTTGTCTCTCTCTATGTCAGCTTGTATGCGTTCCTGTTCTCTGATTTCAATTCCATCAATGGCCTCTTGCATTCTATCCATTCTGCTTATAAACCCTTCCAGAGTTTGTTTCATTTCTGCGATCTCCTTTCTGGCATCTCTGATCTCCTTCCGGAGTTCATCCCATTTCTCTTGCGTATTTCTCTGCATCTCTGTCAGCATGTTTATGATTCTTATTTTGAATTCTTTTTCAGGGAGACTGGTTAGGTCTGTCTCCTTCTCTGGTGTTGTCTCTGTGATCTTTGTCTGCCTGTAGCTTTGCCTTTTCATGGTGATAGGAATAGTCTGCATAACTGGGACGAGTGACGGCTGGAAGGACTTCCTTTCTTGTTGGTTTGTGGCCCTCCTCTCCTTGGAGAACAGCGACCTCTAGTGGCTTGTGCTGCGCAGCTGCGCACAGACGGGGTTTCTGCTTCCTGCCCAGCTGCTGTGGAGTTAATCTCCGCTGTTGCTTTGGGCGTGGCCTGGCTCGGGCAGCTACTCCAAAATGGTGGAGTCGCGTTGGAGCAGGAGCTGCTGGGAGGCTATTTATCTCCGTAAGGGGCCTCCCTGCTCCCTGCAGCCCAGGGGTTAGGGTGCCCAGAGATCCCCGGATTCCCTACCTCTGGATTAAGTGACCCGCTCTGCCCCTTTAAGACTTCCAAAAAGCACCCGCCAAAACAAAACAACGCCCACCAAAAAAAAAAAAAGAAAAAAAAAATTTAAAATAAAAAAAAAAAGTTTTTAATTAAAAAAAAAGAAGGTGGTCGTTCGTTTTTCTTTATTCTCCGGTGCCAGCCTCAGGCCTCTGCTCACCGGTCTTTCTGCCCTGTTTCCCTAGTATTGGGGTCCCTATCCCTTTAAGACTTCCAAAAAGCGTTTGCCAAAACAAAACAGCAAAAAAGCAAAAAAAAATGGTCGCGCGCTTTTCTTATGTCCTCTGTCGCCCAGCCTCCAGTGCCTGCTCACTGTTCTTGCTGCCCTGTTTTCCTAGTATCAAGCGCCCTGCACTCTGGCCCGGATGGCTGGGGCTGGGTGTTCGGCAGTCCTGGGCTCCGTCTCCCTCCCGCTCTGCCTGCTCTTCTCCCGCCGGGAGCTGGGGGGATGGGCGCTTGGCTCCCGCGGGGCCGGGGCTTGTATCTTACCCCCTTCGCGAGGCGCTGGGTTCTCTCAGGTGCTGATGTGGTCTGGATATTGTCCTGTGGTCTTTATTCTAGGTCTTTATTCTAGGTGGTCTTTATTCTAGGAAGGGTTGTCTTTGTTATATTTTCATAGATATATGTTGTTTTGGTAGGAGATTTCCGCTGCTCTACTCACGCCGCCATCTTCCGCCCCTTGAATCTCTTATTTTATTATTAGAAATCCTCTTTATCTCTGATAATACTTGCTGTCCCACATTGTGTTTTATATCATATTAATATAGATATACTAGCTTCTGTATGATGAGTGTTTGCATGTATACATTTTCTGTCCCTTTACTTTCAACCTATTGGTTGAAATGCAAAGATATATTTAAAGTGTACTTGTAAACATTATATAATTGAGTCTTTTTGCTTTTCCAGTCTGATAATCTTTTTTCTTAAACTGGAGTACTTAGTCTTATACATATTTATAATTACTGATATAACTGAATTTAAGACTTCCATAATCCCGCTTTTTAACATTTCTCCTGTTTTTTTTTCCTTTGGTCCTACATTTTTCATTTAATACAGTTATTATTAGTATTGAATTCACACTTCAAAACTATAAAGAGTAAATAAATATGTTCCTTCTTCTACATTTTTTACCTTAGGAAACACATGGACAACTAACATATTCTGAGCATCTAGTATGTGCCAAATATGATGTTATGTATGCAGTGAAGTGTATTATCTGATTTGATTCCATAAAACAGTAGGAGGCAAGATCTGTTATCATTAATGTTCTTTAGATGAGAAAACTAAGGCTCAGGGAAGTTAGGTAAATCATTCATTCAGTTCATGGTAGAGCTGGTACTCAAAACTCCATGCAGTTAACTATGTTAACTAGTATTTACCTCTGGGTCTTTTCTGGATTGTGAATAACCAGTTCCTTCATTTAAGAAAGACAAAAAGGAAATTTTTTGTATGATAGTTTTTCCCTATGGGCATGCCGCAGTTTATTTCTGCCCGGTATCATGCAGGGTTTCTGCTTTCTTACTGTTCTGTTCTTCCTTGTTTTAAACAAGTAAAAGCTAAATCCAGGAGATTAAATCCATGCGACACTATATAAACTATGTTACGGACTCTTTACTAATCCTTTAACCAAATGTGATTGAGGAAATCAAAAGGTTATTTCCCAAACGCATCTCTCTTGAGTGCCATCGAGCAGATCTGATTTCTATTTGCTTGTTCAGGATTCTGAGATGTGCAGTCAATACCGAATATTGCCCAGGTTGGGTTATCTTTGCCCAGAGAATTTACAGCCCGTCTGTGGTGATGATGGCCAGACGTACAACAATCCCTGCATGCTCTGTCATGAAAACTTGTGTATCCAAGTTGCACCATCACACCTTCCTGTGTAGAGGTTCTTAACTACACTTTCAATGCTGGTAGGGCAAACGTAAAAAACCTAGAAAAGGAAAAAAAGGAGAAGCTAATCCTTGGAATTTTGGAACACGGTACTTTGACTATATATATATCAAAAACAGAAACAAAAAATCTATAAACTTGCAAACAAATCTTAGTCTCCATTTCAGAAATTTGTTGTTTATAGTGGTATGAATGTGGCAGTTCTGAAATTATGTGTATTGTAAAACTGAGGAAGGGAGAAATATATCGATTATTGTGGGAGCCAGTGTTCCTACTATGAGCAAAGGATGATTCAGATGGGCAAAGAATAATCCTGAGGTTTTGGATTCGATGAGATAAACATGAATGATTTGAATCTATATGCCTGTATACACACATGTATATTATATATTTTATGTATTTTCATATTTCCCAGCTCTGTTCTCTGAAAGGGCCTAGAACAGTGATGCCTGAATAACAGTGAGCACTCATAGTGTCCAGATCTGGGTCTGTAAATACTATTCCTCATTAAAAGGAACTATTCAGAGATATGGATGATCCAAGAGTGGGGCAGGAGGGAAAAAGATGATCCTGAAATACCTTGTATGAAGAAATAAGGTGATACTCAAAATATGATGGGGACAAACCCGAAGGCAAATGCTTAAGGATGAACCTGGAAAATGGAACCCTGTGAAATTGTTTGCAGAAACTTATTAATTGGTCCATTTTTCTGAGGAAGAAGTCCCTAGCTTTCAGTAGGTTCTCAAAGGGGTTGATAACCCCCAAAAAAACCTGTGAAGACTACTAGTCTACAGCTTAGCCCAGGGCAAATGTAAGACATGTATTGGTCTGCAATCTTAGGGGTTTCCCAGGTGAAACCTGAAACTGGCTTCCAGGTGCTGGGCCTCTCTCCGTGCAGGGCAGACAGGACAGTGATTGAGAGATAGGGGTGCAGGTTCAGCAACAGGGGTCTCTATGAAGGGCTTACTGTATCTTTGTTCTTTCCCTAGATACTGGAGAAATACTATCTAGTGTGTAATTTCTTTGAAGTTTCTCTAAATCTTTAATAACTAAAATCTATGATACCACTTTCCAGCCTGAGCTCACACCTTACCATGTCCAGAAGCTTTTCCTACCTTCTTGCTGGAGTTAACAGCTTTCCTATTTGTGTTCTTATAGCACCCTGTCCAGGAATCCCTATTACAGCCCTTTGTGGCACTATCAGTGTCTGTCTTCATCATAACATTGAAAATCTTTTAAGTTCAGGGCTCCTGTCAGTCATCTTTACATACCCCAGACCTAGCGATGTGTCTGCCAAAAAGGATTAAATGCACACTTGTTGACTGAGTAAAATGACATTGTGTGTGAGAATTAGGAACAGTTGGAACCAGAAAATCTTAGAGACCTTGTTTTTTCTACCTCTTGCAGGTATTTACAATTCAATATGAGTAACAGAAAATTCCATGGCATGTATTGAATAAACAGTAAAAAAGAAGTAGTCAATGTTTAATGGAGTTACTCATAATAATTATGAGAGTGGCTATGGTTCTTCTAATTCTCAGTGTGTTTTGGTTTATTTTATGCTTGTTTTATGTGTGAAATCAGTTTTTTTTTGGGGGGGGAATATAACAAAAAACAAAATCTCCTCCCAACCCAGAGACCCTTTCCACAAAAATAGAAAAAGAAAACAATTTTATTATTGAATAGCATTAAACAGAACGTAATGTGCATCACTGACAATCCCCTAAAGAGATTGCAAAGAAATCTCACCTTTTTTATAGCATGAAAAGATTAACTGAGATATATTAAAACCTTTAAGAGATTATTTGAGTGAAAATCGATTAGAATTGGGCATTGCTAAACTGGAAGTGGTTAGGAGCCCTATGCATACAGGAGCCAGGGAGAAGATATTGAGAAAGTGTGGAAGCGAAGAAAGGAAATTCTTTGATTGCCTACAGCTTAGCCTAGTTGACTGTTAATGACTGACCATCTTTCGCATTTTGATTTCCTAACATTCTGTGCTTAGGAAGGCCACCAAGACATCAGAGCTGCCTCAGTATAATGGCTTCCTTATTTAACTAATTTAACAATAGGCCAGTGAAAATAATCCATTGCATAAGGTAGGTCTTGCAATTTGTAGTCAGGTGATGAGTTAGGCCCATCTCCTCCCTGGAAATTGAGCGATTGGACATTATCTTCCTTAATGATGATTTTGATCCAAAGAGATGGCTCCCAGGTACTTGAGGAAAAATGCCTGAGTTGTGGAACTGGTAAGAGGCTTTCTTAAAAAGACTTACATACATTTGAAAAGGGGAGAGAGAAAGAAATTCTAAAAGAAAAGAGAATTGAAAGGCGGAAAGGAGGTGTTTGTTCCCTTATTTTTCAACAAGGAGAATTAGGCCTCTTAATTCATCTTTGCTCTTACACACTTTATAAGTATATAGAGAAATCAGATAGTGCAAAAATTTCCATACAAATATATCTCTTTTATAATTTGCATAAGTGATTTAATTAAGTATATTGTTCCTGGTTTTCTCAGTCATCTAAATACCTGGAAGGTTTGAACATTTATTGTATGTGAGTGGTGTGTGAGATACAAAGATGAATAAGGCACTTCCAGTGTTCAGAGTTTTGATTGACCCTGGGAGACAGATAAAGAATCAGAACATTTAGGGTAAAACCAAGGCCTAGGAAGAGTAAGTCACTTAAACCTAAGTCACACAGGGAGTTAATGGCAAAGGTGCCACCAATGGCTCAGGTCTTCAGATGAGGGTTTGGAGCTCTCTTAACTTCATGTAATACTTCTGATATCCAATGAGGCACCAGTGATTTTTGACAGCAATCACTAGTGGTTAAAAAGAGGGCTGCAGAGAAATGAGAACTGGTGTATCCTAAAGTCAGAATCCCCCAATTTTTTAGTTTGTATTTGTATTTTCTATATTCATTTAAAAATGTTTATATTGTAGAACATTAATAGTGTATATCAATCAATTATTATTAGGTAAATATCATTGTAACTACCACCCAGGTTAGAAAATTGAATTTAGAGGCTTCTCTCTAAGCCCCGTCCCAATCATAGCCCTTCTCCTCTTCCCGAAAAGTAACTACTATCCTGACTTTCAGAGTAAAAACTTCTTTGCATTTTGTTATGGTTTTATTAACCAAATGTGGATCCCTAGGCACTCACTCTAAGTTAGTCTTGCCTGTGTTTTAAAATTTGGTAAATCTCATCAATCTTAGTCTCAGTTCAGGCTACTATGACAAAATACCACAGACTGGGTGGCTTCAACCACAAACATTTATTTCTTACTATTCTGGAGGCTGGAAGCTTTAAGATCAAGCTGCCAGCCAATTCCTTGTCTGGTGAGAGCGGTCTTCCTCGTTTGCACGCAGCTGACTTATGCTGTATCCTCACAGAACAGAGAGAAGGCTGTGGTCTCCTCCTCTTCGTATAAGGGCACTAATCCCATCAAAGGGGTTCAGCCCTCATGACCTCATCTAAACCCAATGACCCCTCAATTGCCCACTTCCAAATACCATTACATTGGGGATTAGGGCTTCAACATAGGAATTTGGGGGACACACAAACATTCAGTCTATAGCAGCATCTTATAATCTGCAATTTCTCCTCCCATACATTTCTTTTCCTTTATGTTTATCTCTTGAGAAACTTGTGCTCTTGACCTGTAGAATCTCCCAGTGGTCTAGATTTTGTTGATTATGTTTTCATGGTGCAGGTTAACATATTCCTCTTTCCTCTTTATTTCTGCAGGTTGCCAGTTGGATCCAGATATTTGATTCTTTTGAAAAGACTATAGGTGGCAGTATGTTCTTTCATAAGAAGCCACCTATTGTGATGTTATAGCCATTGATGTGTTATGTCTCAATCATTAATTGGGGGTAGGAAAATGGTGATATTCCAATTCTGTCAATTCTTTTTAATGATTTTTATGGAATGTTTTTATGAAACCATCTTCTGTTTGATGACTCAGTAGTACAATTCATCTATGAAAGTAAGATACATTTTTGATAGCTTTGCCTTATTTACCAGTTTTCAAGATTGATTTCTTGCTCTAATGTTAACCGATTTTTAAAAATATTATGTATTCATGGATTTAAGAATATGGAACATGTGTCAGTTCACCATAACTGTTAACCTTATTGAAGCTCAAGTTGTACCATCTTTGGTCAGTGGGAGCCTTTTCAAGGTGATTGTGGGTAAAATTGTATCATTTCCAGAATATCTCCAGGGGCTTTTAGTTCCTTTGCATATCCCAGGGGTGGGAAGAAGGTCATCTCCATATCAATGGGTAATTACCTGGGCAACCTAGGTTGTGTCTGAACCTGAGAGTTTAAAGGGAGGGGCTTGCTGTCTTGCTGGCGTCTTCCAGAGCAGAGGAGAAAGACGGCCCAGGGTTGCAGTTTGTGAGCAGTAAACATGTTTTAAACTTTATTTCTCCCTTTGACTGATTTTGGTTTTTAGAGGTGTTTTGCGCCGGGATTTCCTGTCTGAGGACTAACACCCAAGGGAGGGGCTGGCTTTTTCAAAGGTCAGTGGCAACCCACACTGACGGGCTACAGCCCACATTGTCTTTTGCCTCGTGTGCACCAAGTAGCCATTGGGCCACATAAGAGGCAGGCTTTCCTTTTATCCAGCGCAACTGGGCCAATGTGTCTGCTTCATTATTCCCTGGGGATGCCAAAGGCAAATGGCCAGTCACATGACATAAGCTAGATGTTTGTGCCACACCACTCCGTGGCCTTTGGGTCCAGTCTCTCACCCAACCCGCGATGGGATAGGTGGTTATTACCTTGGTTGGAGCTTTTCCGGCGACGGGCTCCATAGCCAGCAAGGCTTGGTATACAACAGCCAGTTGCTTCTCTGTTAAGATGGACCGGATCTCTGCTCCTTTCCAAAGTTGGACCAGGCTCCAGCCGGCAGCAGCAGCAGCAGCAGTGGCAGAAGCAGTAGCCTTAGTCTCGGGCCACAGGCCGGGGTCAGCGCAGCCAGCAGCGGTGGTGGTGTCTCCACGACCACATGGGTGTAGACACGTGTCCCTCGGCGTGCGCGCCACTTTTCCCCATCATTTCTTGGGGCGGCCCTCCCAAAGATGACGCCCGTTGTAACAGATTTTGGGTTCAGAGGCACCCTGCTGACTGCGCTAGGTTTTAGTCTGGGGAGAGGAAATCCCGGGGCAAAATTCCTCTAAAACTGAAATTAGTCAAAGGGAGAAATAAAGTTTAAATCCCGTTTATTGCTTACAAACTGCAGTCCAAGGCTGTTTCTCTATCCTGCTCCGCCCCTTTGCAGTCAGTACCCCCAGAGGCAACCATTATTACCGTGATTGTCATTATTTTGTCTTGTTCTTGAACTTTATATAAATGTACTCTTACTCTTATATTCTACTTTTTAAAAATGACTTATGTTCTCTCATCCTTTAATTGAAATATTCCCCAGCTGAAAACTTACTCGAATATTTATATTAAGAATGCTGGAAAGGGCGTGCTTGTCATACTTGTGTGTGAATTTCCATAGCCTAGAGGTGTAGAATTGCTGGGTGGGAGGGGGCAAATCTTTCTTCCGTATCTTATCTTTTTGCGTGTTGAGGAGGAGGAAGCACAGTGAACTAAAGATAACACGCCGCAGGGATTCCCTGGTTTCTGAGGCCTGCCAGAAATCTCCTGTCCCACTCTCCCGCGCCCGCACTCACGGGACATCCCTTCACCACCAGCTTAAGCACCAGATCCGAGCAGCCATTTCTGTTTCTATTCCCCTCCCGGAACTGACGCGATAGTGACGCCCGCTGTTTACACTACAGAGGGCGCGGAGCCGGGGCTAGCCTGCCACCGTCGCCGCCGTCGCGGGCTGATGACCCAGAGCGCTGCGTGCTTCCCCACACGTGCCTGGCCTCTCTCGGTGTGTGCTGTTCCCCAGCAGCCGCTTTCCGTTTTGGCTTGGTTGGTGGCATCTCCGGCTCGGGGACATCGGCGGCTCGGGGGCTCCGAGCGCAAAGCAGGAAGCCCTGGTGGCCGCCCGGAGCGGGGAACCCGCGGTCATGGAACATCTCTTCCTAGAGGTGGTCGCGCCACTGCCGTCAATCGCTGCCAAGAACGAGAAGAGCCTCAGTGAGCTAGGCCGACTCTTGGCCAGGCAGGTAGGAGAAAGAGGGAGGGCGCCTGGCGGACCCCGGTCGCTCCTCTGTGCGCTCCCTGCGGCCCTACACGAGAAGCTGCACTTGTCACTCTGGCCCCCTCCCCGGCGCTGGCAGGTGGCAGAGGCGTCCGCGAGTGTTTGAGCAGATTTATATCTGGGCTTAATTCTGTTCCATTGATCTATGGGTCTGTTCTTATGCCAGTACCATACTGTATCTGATTACTGTAACTTTAAGAGTATAGTTTGAAGTCAGAGGATGTAATAGCTCCCCTGTTGCTTTTTTGTAATAGTGCTCATACTGAAAACTTTAATATTGGTATAAATACTGGCTTCTGAAATAGTTCCGTATTTTTCTTTGGAAATCAGTTTGTCAACTTTCACAAATCCTTAAGTCACTTAGCTAGAGAAGAAGATGGTAAAATTAAGGCATAAAATCAATCAGTCAATCCAAGTGTACAGGAAATCCCTTTCTCCACAGTAAATGTAGTAACTAACTTTTACTGAGCATTTACTACGTGCCTAGTACTATATTGTTTTATATTCATTGTCACATGAGGTAGAGATCGTTATTATCCCTGTCTTATAGACTAAGAAACAGAGGCGTAGAGAAGTGAAGCAATTTTCCCAAGATCAGATAGTTGTTACGTGGTGGACTTCACAACTGATTATATAAAGCTAATGGTGTTAACTGCCCGATTGTACTGCTAAGACAGGAACTTCCTGAAATATATCTGGACGCCACTCTTCCTCGAGGTTGAATTCTCCAGATAATATAGTAAATATTGATGCTTGCCCTCTCCGCGTGAAGAAAGGCCCAAAGATGTGCAATATGTTTTTTTTTTTTTTTCGGATTCTTTCATGCCTCACAGCTAAATATACATACGCAGTTACCTCCGTCTGCATTTTTTTCCCCTTGTTCTCTGGGTCATTACTTTTCCCTATGCTGACTATTCCTGTGCACTGAGAACTTGCATATTCTTCTGTGAGACCTTGCTCAGACTGTTCCCCCTTTCTTCTCTGTTTTAAAAATCTTTCTCCCTCTGTTTCATTCTTCCCTGATTTTTACATGTCCAAGTCTCTATTATTAAAGACATGGCTTTAGCTTGCATCAGATATTGGGATTGCCGTGCGTCATGCTCCTTTGGAGCCTGTTTCTAAGTGGTGTTAGCAGACCCCAGATAGGAAAACTGATGTAAATTATGATAATAACTATATCATAATCATTTGAACTTTACCACAACCCTATAAATTAAGCAGAAACTTATTTCTGGACATGGTTATAAGTGTTCTACACTGCACACTTCCGTTGAATTTCAGGCTTATCATCAAATATATTCGTGTAGTAGAATTTTGGAATACTTCTGGTTATGCATGCTTTTAAAAAGTTGATTGAGAGTTCTCTGTAATTTCACATACTGTGATTTTGTGAATTTTGTTTTTTATGAAGGCTTAAAAGTAATGCTTTGGATAAAGGCGGAAGATGGCGGCGTGAGTAGAGCAGCGGAAATCTCCTCCCAAAACCACATATATCTATGAAAATATAACAAAGACAACCCTTCCTAGAATAAAGACCAGAGGACACAGGACAATATCCAGACATCCAGACCACATCCGCACCTGAGAGAACCCAGCGCCTCGTGAAAGGGGTAAGATACAAGCCCCGGTCCAGCGGGAGCCGACCGCACATCCCCCCAAATCCCGGAGGGAAAAGAATAGGTAGAGCGGGAGTGAGACGGAGCCCAGGATTGCCGAACACCCACCCCCAGCCATCCAGGCCAGAGTGCGGACACAGTACGTGCCCAGGGGGCAGTGGATACTAGGAAAACAGGGCAGCAAGAACAGTGAGTCGGCACCGTAGGCCGGGCGCTGGAGGACATAAGAAAAGCACGCGACCATTTTTTTTTTTTTTTTTTTTTTTTGCTGTTTTGTTTTGGCGAGAGCTTTTTGGAAATCCTAAAGGAATAGGGACCCCAATACTAGGGAAACAGGGCAGCAAGACCAGTGAGCAGATGCCTGAGGCTGGCGCCGGAGAATAAAGAAAAATGAGCGGCCACATTTTTTTTCTTTAATTAAAAAAAATTGTTTTTTTTTGGTGGTCGTTTTTTTGTTTTGGCGGGTGCTTTTTGGAAGTCTTAAAGGGGCAGGGCGGGTCACTTAATCCAGAGGTAGGGAATCCGGGATCTCTGGGCACTCTAACCCCTGGGCTGCAGGGAGCAGGGAGTCCCCTCACGGAGATAAATAGCCTCCCAGCAGCTCCTGCTCCAACGCGACTCCACCACTTTGGAGTAGCTGCCCGAGCTAGGCCACGCCCACAGCAACAGCGGAGATTAACTCCATAGCAGCCGGGCAGGAAGCAGAAGCCCTGTCTGCGCGCAGCTGCGCAGCACAAGCCACTAGAGGTCGCTGTTCTCCCAGGAGAGGAGGGCCACAAACCAACAAGAAGGGAAGTATTTCCAGCCGTCACTCATCCCAGCTCTGCAAACTATTCCTATCACCATGAAAAGGCAAAGCTACAGGCAGACAAAGATCACAGAGACAACACCAGAGAAGGAGACAGACCTAACCAGTCTTCCTGAAAAAGAATTCAAAATAAGAATCATAAACACGCTGACAGAGATGCAGAGAAATACGCAAGAGAAATGGGATGAAGTCCGGAGAGAGATCACAGATGCCAGAAAGGAGATCACAGAAATGAAACAAACTCTGGAAGGGTTCATAAGCAGAATGGATAGGATGCAAGAGGCCACTGATGGAATTGAAACCAGAGAACGGGAACGCATAGAAGCTGACATAGAGAGAGACAAAATGATCTCCAGGAATGAAACAATATTAAGAGAACTGTGTGACCAATCCAAAAGGAACAATATCCATATTATAGGGGTTCCAGAAGAAGAGGGAGGAAAAGAGATGGAAAGTATCTTAGAAGAAATAATTGCTGAAAATTTCCCCAAACTGGGGAGGAAATAATCGAACAGACCACGGAAATACACAGAACCCCCAACAGAAAGGATCCAAGGAGGACAACACTAAGACACATAATAATTAAAATGGCAAAGATCAAGGACAAGGAAAGAGTTTTAAAGGCAGCTAGAGAGAAAAAGGTCACCTATAAAGGAAAACCCATCAGGCTAACATCAGATTTATCAACAGAAACCCTACAGGCCAGAAGAGAATGGCATGATATATTTAAAACAATGAAACAGAAGGGCCTTGAACCAAGGATACTGTATCAAGCACGACTATCATTCAAATATGATGGTGAGATTAAACAATTCCCAGACAAACAAAACCTGAGGGAATTTGCTTTCCACAAACCACCTCTACAGAACATCTTACAGGGACTGCTCTAGATGGGAGCACTCCTAGAAAGAGCACAGCACAAAACACCCAACATATGAAGAATCAAGGAGGAATAAGAAGGGAGAGAAGAAAAGATCCTCCAGACAGAGTATATAACAGCTCAATAAGTGAGCTAAGTTAGACAGTAAGATACTAAAGAGGCTAAAATTGAACCTTTTGTAACCACGAATTTAAAGCCTGCAATGGCAATAAGTACATATCTTTCAATAGTCACCCTAAATGTTAATGGACTGAATGCACCAATCAAAAGACACAGAGTAATAGAATGGATAAAAAAGCAAGACCCATCTATATGCTGCTTACAAGAAACTCACCTCAAACCCAAAGACATGTACAGACTAAAAGTCAAGGGATGGATAAACATATTTCAAGCAAACAACAGCGAGAAGAAAGCAGGGATTGCAGTACTAATATCAGACAAAATAGACTCCAAAACAAAGAAAGTATCAAGAAATAAAGAAGGACACTACATAATGATAAAGGGCTCAGTCCAACAAGAGGATATATATAACCATTCTAAATATATATGCACACAACACAAGGAGCACCAGCATATGTGAAACAAATACTAACAGAACTAAAGAGGGAAATAGAATGCAAAGCGTTCATTCTAGGAGACTTCAACACAGCACTCACCCCAAAGGATAGATCCACCGAGCAGAAAATAAATAAGGACACAGAGGCACTGAACAACACACTAGAACACATGGACCTAATAGACATCTATAGAACTCTACATCCAAAAGCAACAGGATATACATTTTTCTCAAGTGCACATGGAACATTCTCCAGAATAGACCACATACTAGGCCACAAAAAGAGCCTCAGAAAATTCCAAAACATTGAAATCCTACCAACCAACTTTTCAGACCACAAAGGCATAAAACTAGAAATAAACTGTACAAAGAAAGCAAAGAGGCTCACAAACACATGGAGGCTTAACAACACGCTCCTAAATAATCAATGGACCAATGATCAAATCAAAATGGAGATCCAGCAATATATGGAAACAAATAACAACAACAACACTAAGCCCCAACTTCTGTGGGACACAGCAAAAGCAGTCTTAAGAGAACAGTATATAGCAATCCAAGCATATTTAAAAAAGGAAGAGCAATCCCAAATGAATGGTCTAATGTCACAATTATCGAAATTGGAAAAAGAAGAACAGATGAGGCCTAAGGTCAGCAGAAGGAGGGACATAATAAAGATCAGAGAAGAAATAAATAAAATTGAGAAGAATAAAACAATAGCAAAAGTCAATGAAACCAAGAGCTGGTTCTTCGAGAAAATAAACAAAATAGATAAGCCTCTAGCCAGACTTATTAAGAAGAAAAGAGAGTCAACACAAATCAACAGTATCAGAAACGAGAAAGGAAAAATCACGACGGACCCCACAGAAATACAAAGAATTATTAGAGAATATTATGAAAACCTATATGCTCACAAGCTGGGAAAACTAGGAGAAATGGACAACTTCCTAGAAAAATACAACCTTCCACGATTGACCCAGAAAGAAACAGAAAATCTAAACAGACCAATTACCAGCAACGAAATTGAAGCGGTAATCAAAAAACTACCAAAGAACAAACCCCCGGGCCAGACGGATTTACCTTGGAATTTTATCAGACATACAGGGAAGACATAATACCCATTCTCCTTACAGTTTTCCAAAAAATAGAGGAGGAGCGGATACTCCCAAACTCATTCTATGAAGCTAACATCACCCTAATACCAAAACGAGGCAAAGACCCCACCAAAAAAGAAAACTACAGACCAATATCCCTGATGAACGTAGATGCAAAAATACTCAACAAAATATTAGCAAACCGAATTCAAAAATACATCAAAAGGATCATACACCATGACCAAGTGGGATTCATCCCAGGGATGCAAGGATGGTACAACATTTGAAAATCCATCAACATCATCCACCACATCAACAAAAAGAAAGACAAAAACCACATGATCATCTCCATAGATGCTGAAAAAGCATTTGACAAAGTTCAATATCCATTCATGATAAAAACTCTCAGCAAAATGGGAATAGAGGGCAAGTACCTCAACATAATAAAGGCCATCTATGATAAACCCACAGCCAACATTATACTGAACTGCGAGAAGCTGAAAGCATTTCCTCTGAGATCGGGAACTAGACAGGGATGCCCACTCTCCCCACTGTTATTTAACATAGTACTGGAGGTCCTAGCCACGGCAATCAGACAAAACAAAGAAATACAAGGAATCCAGATTGGTAAAGAAGAAGTTAAACTGTCACTATTTGCAGATGACATAATACTGTACATAAAAAACCCTCAAGACTCCACCCCAAAACTACTAGAACTGATATCGGAATACAGCAAAATTGCAGGATACAAAATTAACACACAGAAATCTGTGGCTTTCCTATACACTAACAATGAACCAACAGAAAGAGAAATCAGGAAAACAACTCCATTCACAATTGCATCAAAAAAAAATAAAATACCTAGGAATAAACCTAACCAAGGAAGTGAAAGACTTATACTCTGAAAACTACATGTCACTCTTAAGAGAAATTAAAGGGGACACTAACAGATGGAAACTCATCCCATGCTCGTGGCTAGGAACAATTAATATCGTCAAAATGGCCATCCTGCCCAAAGCAATATACAGATTTGATGCAATCCCTATGAAACTACCAGCAACATTCTTCAATGAACTGGAACAAATAATTCAAAAATTCATATGGAAGCACCAAAGACCCCGAATAGCCAAAGCAATCCTGAGAAAGAAGAATAAAGTAGGGAGGATCTCACTCCCCAACTTCAAGCTCTACTATAAAGCCATAGTAATCAAGACAATTTGGTACTGGCACAAGAACAGAGCCACAGACCAATGGAACAGACTAGAGAATCCAGACATTAACCCAGACATATATGGTCAATTAATATTTGATAAAGGAGCCATGGACATACAATGGCAAAATGACAGTCTCTTCAACAGATGGTGCTGGCAAAACTGGACAGCTACATGTAGGAGAATGAAACTGGACCATTGTCTAACCCCATATACAAAAGGAAACTCAAAATGGATCAAAGACCTGAATGTAAGTCATGAAACCATTAAACTCTTGGAAGAAAACTTAGGCAAAAACCTCTTAGACATAAACATGAGTGACCTCTTCTTGAACATATCTCCCCGGGCACGGAAAACAACAGCAAAAGTGATCAAGTGGGACTATATTAAGCTGAAAAGCTTCTGTACAGCAAAAGACACCATCAATAGAACAAAAAGGAACCCTACAGTAAGGGAGAATATATTTGAAAGTGACAGATCCGATAAAGGCTTGACTTCCAGAATAGATAAAGAGCTCACACGCCTCAACAAACAAAAAACAAATAACCCAATTAAAAAATGGGCAGAGGAACTGAACAGACAGTTCTCCAAAAAAGGAATACAGATGGCCAACAGACACATGAAAAGATGCTCCACATCGCTAATTATCAGAGAAATGCAAATTAAAACTACAATGAGGTATCACCTCACACCAGTAAGGATGGCTGCCATCCACAAGACAAACAACAACAAATGTTGGCGAGGCTGTGGAGAAAGGGTAACCCTCCTACACTGCTGGTGGGAATGTAAGTTAGTTCAACCATTGTGGAAAGCAGTATGGAGGTACATCAAAATGCTCAAAACAGACATACCATTTGACCCAGGACTTGCACTCCTAGGAATTTACCCTAAGAATGCAGCAATCAAGTATGAGAAAGATCAGTGCACCCCTATGTTTATTGCAGCACTATTTACAATAGCCAAGAATTGGAAGCAACCTAAATGTCCATCGATAGATGAATGGATAAAGAAGAAGTGGTACATATACACAATGGAATACTACTCAGCCATAAGAAAAGGGCAAGTCCAAGCATTTGCAGCAACATGGATGGAGCTGGAGGGTATTATGCTCAGTGAAACAAGCCAAGCGGAGAAAGAGAAATACCAAATGATTTCATTCATCTGTGGAATACAAGAACAAAGGAAAAACTGAAGGAACAAAACAGCAGCAGAATCACAGAACTCAAGAATGGACTAACAGGTACCAAAGGGAAAGGGACTGGGGAGGATGGGTGGGTAGGGAGGGATAAGGGAGGGGAGAAGTAGGGGGATATTAAGATTAGCATGCATTGGGGAGTAGGAGAAAAGGGAGGGCTGTACAACACAGAGAAGGCAAGTAGTGATTCTACAACATTTTGCTATGCTGATGGACAATGACTGGAAAGGGGTTTATAGGGGAGACCTGGTATAGGGGAGAGCCTGGTAAACATAATACTCGTCATGTAAGTAGATTAGTGATACCAAAAACAAAAAGAAACAAAAAACAAAAAACAAAAACAAAAAAAGGGCAATTCCTGTGTCGTAACCTCCAATGAGATCTACACTAGTGTATAAAGGGCATATAAAAGTGTAGGCAAAGGGTGTGTCTGTGGTTATACAGAGGATCAAAGCCTAATTGGGCTACCCCGAAAATGAACTAAGATACGAAATGAAAAAGAACTTCTAGCATCAGCACTCTCTGGAAGACTCATGCCAGAAGATGATCATCAAAAAACCCCAACAAAGATCCACGCACTGCTACAGCTGTAGATGCACTCATCCCACCAGCTCCTGGACTTGCCATGGGAATGAGGAAGGAGATATCTAAGCTGGCCTGTGCATACAGTAAAACAACAAATTTGACTGGATCTATACTGTTGGAACTCAACCGAGAATTAGGGCAAGTGCAAATTGTAGGTCTCCAAAATCTTACAACTACAGACTATTTACTGTTAAAAGAACATATGGCATGTGAACAGTCCCCAGGAATGGGATGTTTTAATTTGTCTGATTTCTCTCAGACTGTTCAAGTTCAGTTGGACAATATCCACCATATCATAGATAAGTTTTCACAAATGCCTAAGGTGCCTAACTGGTTTTCTTGGTTTCACTGGAGATGGCTGGTAATTACAGGTATGCTTTGGTTATGTAACTATACTCCTATTAGGTTAATGTGTGTGCGCAATTTAAGTAGTAGCTTAAAACCTATACATGCTGAAGTTACTCTACAAGAAGATATGTCAAAGAAATAATCAATCTTCCCATGTTTTCTTCCGCCTGCTACTTCTATAGCTTTTCTTCTTCCTTCCTAATTACAACCCTTAAATAGAATTCGTGCCTCATATCGAATTTACCGAGTATCATAATTCTTCCAAGTGGTAAAGATACCTCAAGACAAATGCTGGGCATAGAAGCTACAGGGCATAAATATGCAAAGAAGTAAGAAGCTAACCATTTCAAACAATAAGGCTTCTCTCTCACTTACCAATTTTACATTTCCCTGTATGGCCCCGGAAGATGACTGGTTAGCCAGAGACGGGTAAGATTCCTCAAGGGAGGAACAACCTAAGACAGGCACAGTCGCAGGGGCGTCATCAGGTGAGAAATTGGGGATCAACAGAGGTGTGGCTTAGAACCTCACCCCCCCTGTTCTGAGAGAAATCTTCTGCATATGTGGATGTTTTATGGCCCTTGTCTAGCTTGGATTAACACTTAGGCTACAGACACACACCTGATCATCTACATTTGCTCTCTTACAACACTAAACTATGTTTTCTACCTTTATCTTGTATCTACCTACCACTTCAGCATTTTATTAAAAATAATAATAATAAAGGGAGAAATGTAGTATCCACATATAAATCAAGTATAAAAATCAAATGAGTATTCATATTTGAACTGACTGTTTATAGTTCGTAATGCATGAGCAAAACCGAAAGTTTCTGTGATGACTGCCCTTGTACTGTTCACCATGTAACTTATTCACTATGTAAGAATTTGTTCTCCATGTAAGAACTTGTTTGTTTTGCCTCAGAAGATTGGAGACTGACGAAAATTACGCTTGGGGTGGTTTAATGATTGTGCATTGAGCATTGACTCCCCTATACATAATTTTATTGTTGTTAACAACAATTTGATCAATAAATATGAGAGATGCCCTCGCAAAAAAAAAAAAAAGTACACACTTCCAATGGTTAAATAAATAACTAACCATAATGTAATGTATAGCATAAGGAATATAGTCAAGATATTGTAACAGCTTGGCATGGTGATAGCTGGTACCTAGAATTGTCATGTATATAAATGTTGAATCACTATGTTGTACACCGGAAACTAATGTAATGTAATACTGTGTGTTAACTACCCTTCAATAAAAAATAACTATCTACAAAAAAAAAAATGCCTTATTCTGTAAGTATAGTATGTTAATTATTTGTGTCAAATGAACATTCAGCTTGCTACTTCTACTAAAATAATACATAACTTAATCTAAGTATAATTATTTTTGACAGTTTGACCTTTTATTTGTAAGCCAATTCAAAAAATCAAGTCGCATTCACATATTACAGATCTTACCTAAAATCCACGTTTACTAATAGTTTCAAGGAAACAGGCAATCAGAAAGCCCAAGTGAAGCAGGGAAGGATCTGGGATTCTGTGTGGTTCCACATGGCCTGCCTTTCTACAGCAGACATGCGCTTTTCTAACCCAGAGTGGATGAGATCTTGAAATGAGGAAGTCTAGTTGTTACCTCATAGCAGAGAGCTTTTAGATTTTGAAACTTCTCCACACTGTACCCCAGGGTTGTATAGATAACTTACATGATATTATTCCCTAGTGTGCCATGTCTCAAATCCATGGATTCTGGGTTCATTTACTATAAGCATCATTAACAAGGAAGATCCTACAAAGAACATTCTTCAGGTAAGGACTTTCCTTCTAACAAAAATCATTAGTCTGTTTCCAGGAGGACCAGTTATTAGTATGTTACCACATAGATTAAACTCCTTGACCTACTTTTCCCTGAATTTCCTCCTGGTAAAGATTTGAATGGATCCCAGGACTGCTGCTTTAATTCTCTCTGCAATTTTTAATAGCTCCCCTTCAGCTTTGTTTGTGTTTTCCTCCAACATTTTGGATATACTTCAAACCTACAGAAAAATTGTAATACCACAATATGATGATGATAATAGTAATAATAGTAATAATAATAATACATTGTATCACACCCATGTTTGTCCCTTTGCTAGTGATGCTGAGTTACAGTCACTTAGTTTAGATGTTGTCCACTGGATTTTGCCATTTTAAAGACATGGTTTTTTAATGCTTATTAAATATTTTATGAGATGATAAGTTTGAGACTGTGACTCATACTAGTCTTCATTGCTGTAGTCTTTCATTCAGTGATGTTCTACAACAGAATCAGCTAACAGTTTTTTATCATTTCTATTTCTCTGCTGGGATTTTTTATTTCTCTGGTAAGATTGCAATTCATTGAGAGGAATTTTTTTCCCCCTCATATCATTGAGGATAGTGATAATAGCCATTTCTGCCTGAAGAGAGGAAAAATGTTTATTTCCTGGTTCTTTGTATCCTGGGTACATTTGTATTTAACCTGGTTACGAAGATTAAGTAGTAGAGATTCTGGGTTTGCTTCCTTTTTTTGCAAAGAGTGGTTGTATGGTTTGGCTTCGACTTCAAACTGTTTTTTTGGACAGCAGCTCCAGCCTCAGTTTAAATCTTTTGAAGTGAACTACTTTGAACCTATTCCTGCATGAGAGGTTCAGGTTAGGGATCTCTTACCTGGTTCCTCCCTTTGTGGGTTTCCCTTGCTCTCTCCGTGGATAAGCTCTCCTGACTTTACTCTTCCACAAGTGGTTCCTTTACCACTGCTCCTGACCATGCAGACTGCAGGTAGCCTCAGGCAAAACTCTGAAGAGATGCTGACCTTGTACAGCTTCCTAACTTTACTCCCAGGAAGCTTGGATTTGCCGTCAGAGTCTGTCTGCTTCCAGGCGCCCTTCATTACCTTCAGGCAGGACTTTCTGTTGTATGTCCAGGTTTTATGGTCTTTATTGGGGGAGGTGGGAGAGAAGGAGGTTATTCACATCATCTGTTGGTATCTTAGCCTCTCATAACCAGAAATGGAAGTAACCAAAGTTGGAAGTAATTGTAAATAGCTAAGGAAAGAGGCCTGTGTATCTCAAGACACTGTAAATGTGAATAAGTAAGAGACTGAAGAAGAAAGAGAACCGAGGACAGTATGTCTAGGACACCAAGAGAAGAGACTGTTTGAAGAAGGGAGTGATGAATTAGGGGTTTTTGTTGATGTTGTTGTTGTTTTTGAAGTTAGCAATATTATTTTCAAAGCAGAAACTCATATATTTGATCAAGATTGATGAGTTTATGAAACTGTGGTTTCTGTGGCTTAGCCTACTTAGGAGAACTGTGCTGATAGACTCAAAATGGTTTTTGCTGTTTTTCATGTGATCTAAGCATATTTTCCCACCTCTCCTCTTCTCCCATCTTGTTACTTATGTGTAAGAAGATGTCTAACTAACTCTAAATTCTGAATTGTTTCAGTAGCTGTGTTTTATTCCTTCAGGTCTGCAACTTAGAAGGGAGAAGTGTAATGTTTCTTTCTCACTGACTTCCCTTACACCATAAGCCTACCCTTATACCCTACTCAGAGAGGGGCTGTTATGGCTGCATGACCTGCAACAGCCGGTGCTGGGACCAGTGAATCCCTTTCATAAATCTATACTTTATAAGATTATTTTTCCTAAATGCATTAAAGAAACTGAATAATAAGTACTTTCTTGACATCTTTAGTTCACCTTAAAGATCTCCAGTAAAAACTGTCAACTTGGCATAGTATTTTTACCAAGAGGAAGCATTCATACAGCACATCAACGAGAATGGTTCCATCTATATGACTGTTACCTTTATTTCTACTTATCCTGGCACATTTTTTCTTCTTTTTCCTTTGTTTGCCTGTCTCTTATGTTATTTGGTAATCTCTTTTGGTTGTCACTTGACTAAATAGTTAACTAATGTAATAGGTAAATCTGTAGGCTGAGCAAGGTAAAATTTAATGGCTGTTGTACTAAGGTGAGTCAGAAGAAATAGCTGTTCTTGGAGAGGATGTTGCTACACGGACAGACTATTCACTGTTGGAGGGCATAAAATCTGGTGTATCCTTTTGAAACAGACATTTGGCAATAGGTGTTAAAATTATTTACTAAGATTTCCACTTTTAAGAATATATTCTACAAAAATACTTCTAGGTACACAAGGCTAGAGGGGAATATTCATAAAAACATTGTAATACAGAAAAATACTGTGCTTAGTGTAATTTAAAAAATGTTTGAAATCACTAAATTACAAATTTATGTAGATTTACATGTAAGTTATAAAACAATAGATTGTAAAATTAAATGGAGAGTGAATAAAATAAGAAGGGGAAAAGTATCTACCCTAATGAGTTGTTTCATTTTATACATATACATGTATATTTAATGTTTTTACATACAAACAGGTACATTGCTCTTATACAGTAATTTTTATTTAAATAGAGACTTAAGAAAAGTATAAAGCAATATGAATCGAAAAACTTCCTTCTTAAAAAAGTATTCATTGTACAACAAAGATTTATAGAAAGCAGAGATTTATTATATTGGCATCTTAGGGGTGGGTGTGGGCATGTTTGCACATGAGTGAGCAGTGCGTTTTTATATTGTAAAGGTTTTGAAAGTTTTAATGTGTTGCCATTTAAGTTTTTACAATGATTTGTTCTAAACTGATTTTTTTAAAAAGCAGAACTTGTATATTGCTTGTAAAGGCAGAGCAATATCCCCTGATTTAAAGTCCTTCTGTACTCAACTTGTGACATTTGAAATGATAAACAGGAAGCCATACTGGTATTTCAAGAGCTCGGTTATGTACTGCTCTCCTCAGGCGCATGCAACAGAATTTAGAAACAGATCATTACGTTGGAATTTCAGTTTGCCTCCTGGCATATGGTTTCTAAAACTTAAGCCGGTATTTTGAATAGGTCATGTTCCTGAAACTCTTTGCAGTATGGCATTAATATATAGGGGTCATGATTTTCATTTGAAGTTGTATTGATACAAAGATGTTAAGTTTACGGTGGCCTTAAAATATTTTTACCTTTCAGTAAGAGCAATTGCGGCAAATAAAAGTGGTATCCACCCTCTGTTTTCGAACATGCTTGCTTCTATTTGAAAACAAAGAAAAAGTTAGAGGTCCTTGTCGGCAAAGTGGTGAAAGAGCTATTAGCATTTACTGAGTTATTGTATATGCCTAATTTTAAAATAAACTGACTTTGGAATTGCCTCAGTCCAGATAAGCCTAGTTCAGAGGCTGTTCAATGTGTAAGCTGGGTTTAGAGGTTGTAAGAAAGAAAGAAGTATCACAACACTTTTTTTTTAAATTAAATTAAATTTAATTTTTTTTACACGAGGAACATTATGTTTACTAGGCTCTCCCCTACCCCAAGTCCCCCCCACAAACCCCATTACAGTCATTGTCCATCAGCATAATAAGATATTGTAGAATCACTTGTCTTCTCTGTGTTGCACAGCCCTCCCCTTTCCCCCACCCCCCACATTATACATGCTAATCATAACACCCTCTTTCCTCTTCCCCGCCCTTATTTCTCCCTACCCTCCCATTCCTCCCAGTCTCTTTCCCTTTGGTAACTGTTAGTCCATTCTTGGGTTCTCTGATTCTGCTGCTGCTGTTTTGTTCCTTCAGTTTTTCCTTTGTTCTTATACTCCACAGATGAGTGAAATCATTTGGTATTTGTCTTTCTCCGCTCGGCTTATTTCACTGAGCATAATACCCTCTAGCTCCATCCATGTTGTTGCAAATGGTAGGATTTGTTTTCTTCTTATGGCTGAATAATATTCCATTGTGTATATGTACCACATCTTCTTTATCCATTCATCTACTGATGGACACTTAGGTTGCTTCCATTTCTTGGCTATTGTAAATAGTGCTGCGATAAACAGGGGGATACATCTGTCTTTTTCAAACTGGAGTGCTGCATTCTTAGGGTAAATTCCTAGGAGTGCAATTCCTGGGTCAAATGGTAAGTCTATTTTGAGCATTTTGAGGAACCTCCGTACTGCTTTCCACAATGGTTGAACTAATTTACATTCCCACCAGCAGTGTAGGAGGGTTCCCCTTTCTCCGCAACCTCGCCAAAATTTTTGTTGTTTGTCTTTTGGATGGTAGCCTTCCTTACTGGTGTGAGGTGATAACTAATTGTGGTTTTAATTTGCATTTCTCTGACGTCTAGTGATGTGGAGCATCTTTTCATGTGTCTGTTGGCCATCTGAATTTCTTCTTTGGAGAAGTGTCTCTCCAACTCCTGTGCCCATTTTTTAATTGGATTAGTTGCTTTTGGTTTGTTGAGGTGCGTGAGCTATTTATATATTTGGAATATCAAGCCTTTATCGGATCTGTCATTTATGAATATATTCTCCTATACTGTAGGGTACCTTTTTGTTCTATTGATGGTGTCCTTTGTTGTACAGAAGCTTTACAGCTTGATATAGTCCCACTCGTCCATTTTTGCTTTTGTTTTCATTGCCCGGGGAGATATGTTCATGAAGAAGTCGCTAATGTTTATGTCCAAGAGATTTTTGCCTATGTTTTTTTCTAAGAGTTTTATGGTTTCATGACTTACATTCAGGTCTTTGATCCATTTTGAATTTACTTTTGTTTATGGGGTTAGACAATGATCCAGTTTCATTCTCTTACATGTAGCTGTCCAGTTTTGCCCGCACCATCTGTTTAAGAGGCTGTCATTTCCCCATTGTATGTCCATGGCTCCTTTATCGAATATTAATTGACCATGCTTGGGTTAATGTCTGGAGTCTCTAATCTTTTCCACTGGTCTGTGGCTCTGTTCTTGTGCCAGTACCAAATTGTCTTGATTACTATGGCTTTGTAGTAGAGCTTGAAGTGGGGAGTGAGATCCCCCATCCCCGCTTTATTCTTCTTTCTCAGGATTGCTTTGGCTATTCGGGGTCTTTGGTGTTTCCATATGAATTTTTGAACTATTTGTTCCAGTTCGTTGAAGAATGTTGTTGGTAATTTGATAGGGATTGCATCAAATCTGTATATTGCTTTGGGCAGGATGGCCATTTTGACGATATTAATTCTTCCTAGCCACGAGCATGGGATGCGTTTCCATTTGTTAGTGTCCTCTTTAATTTCTCTTAAGGGTGTCTTGTAGTTTTCAGGATATAGTTCTTTCACTTCTTTGGTTAGGTTTATTCCTAGGTATTTTATTCTTTTTGATGCAATTGTGAATGGAATTGTTTTCCTGATTTCTCTTTCTATTGGTTTATTGTTACTGTATAGGAAAGCCACAAATTTCTGTGTGTTAATTTTGTATCCTGCAATTTTGCTGTGTTCTGATATCAGTTCCAGTAGTTTTGGAGTGGAATCTTTAGGGTTTTTTATGTACAATATCATGTCATCTGCAAATAGTGACAGTTTAACTACTTCTTTACCAATCTGGATTCCTCGCATTTCTTTGTTTTGTCTGATTGGCGTGGCTAGGACCTCCAGTACTATGTTGAATAACAGTGGGGAGAGTGGGCATCCCTGTCTTGTTCCAGTCTTAGAGGAAACGCTTTCAGGTTCTCTCACTTCTCTCATACTGTTCAGTATGATGTTGGCTGTGGATTTATCATATATGGCCTTTTTTATGTTGAGGTACTTGCCCTCTATGCCCATTTTTTTGAGAGTTTTTATAATGAATGGATGTTGAATTTTGTTGAACGCTTTTTCAGTATCTATGGAGATGATCATGTAGTTTTTGTCCTTCTTTTTGTTGATGTGGTGGATGATGTTGATGGATGTTCGAATGTTGTACCATCCTTGTATCCCTGGGATGAATCCCACTTGGTTGTGGTGTACGATCCTTTTAATATATTTTTGAATTCGGTTTGCTAATATTTTATTGAGTATTTTTGCATCTACGTTCATCAGAGATATTGGTCTGTAATTTTCTTTTTTGGTGGAGTCTTTTCCTGGTTTTGGTATTAGGGTGATGTTGGCTTCATAGGATGAGTTTGGGAGTATTCCCTCCTCTTCTATTTTTTGGAAAACTTTAAGGAGAATGGGTATTATATCTTCTCTGTATGTCTGATAAAATTCTTAGGTAAATCCCTCTGGCCCGGGTTTTTTTTTCTTGGGAAGTTTTTTGAGTACCACTTCAATTTCTTTGCTGGTAATTGGTTTGTTTAGATTTTTTGTTTCTTCCTTGGTCAGTCTTGGAAGGTTGTTTTTTTCTAGGAAGTTGTCCATTTCTTCTAGGTTTTCCAGCTTCTTAGCATATAGGTTTTCATAGTAGTCTCTAATAATTCTTTGTATTTCTGTTGGGTCTGTTGTGATGTTTCCTTTCTAATTTCTGATTCTGTTGATGTGTGTTGATTGTCTATTTCTCTTAATAAGTCTGGCTAGAGACTTACCTATTTTGTTTATTTTCTCAAAGAACCAGCTCTTGGTTTCATTGATTTTTTTCTATTGTTTTATTTTTCTCAATTTTGTTTATTTCTTCTCTGATCTTTATTATGTCCTCCTTCTGCTGACTTCAGGCTTCATTTCTTCTTCTTTTTCAAATTTTGATAATTGTGACGTTAGAGTATTCATTTGCATTTGTTCTTCCTTCTTTAAATATGCCTGGATTGCTATATACTTTCCTCTTAAGACTGCTTTCGCTGCATCCCACAGAAGTTAGGGCTTTGTGTTGTTGCTGTCATTTATTTCCATATATTGCTGGATCTCCCATTTTAATTTGGTCATTGATCCATTGACTATTTAGAAGTGTGTTGTTAAGCCTCCATGTGTTTGTGAGCCTTTTTGCTTTCTTGGTACAATTTATTTCTAGTTTTATACCTTTGTGGTCTGAAAAGTTGGTTGGTAGTATTTGCATCTTTTGGAATTTACTGAGGCTCTTTTTGTGGCCTAATATGTGGTCTATTCTGGAGAATGTTCCATGTGCACTTGAGAAGAATGTATATCCTGTTGCTTTTGACTGTAGAGTTCTATAGATGTCTATTAGGTCCATCTGTTCTAGTGTGTTGTTCAGTGCCTCTGTGTCCTTACTCATTTTCTGTCTGGTGGATCTGTCCTTTGGAGTGAATGGTGTGTTGAAGTCTCCTAAAATGAATGCATTGCATTCTATTTCCTCCTTTCATTCTGTTAGTATTTGTTTCACATATGCTGGTGCTCCAGTGTTGGGTGCATATATATTTATAATGGTTATATCCTCTTGTTGAACTGAGCCCTTTATCATTATGTAATGTCCTTCTTTATCTCTTGTTACTCTCTTTGTTTTGAAGTCTATTTTGTCTCATACTAGTACTACAACACCTGCTTTTTTCTTTATATACATGATAAAACCAGCTGTCACCATACCAAGTTGTTATAATGTTTTGACTATATTTCTTATGCTATACATTACATCCCAGTTACTTATTTATTTTACAATTGGATGTGTCATATATATATATATATGTGTGTGTGTGTGTGTGTGTGTGTGTGTGTGTGTCTGTGTGTTTGTGAGGGCATCTCCCTTATTGTTTGATCCAATGGTTGTTGTCAACAATAAAATTCTGTATTAGGGGGTCAATGCTCAATGCACAATCATTAATCCACCACAAGCCTAATTTTCGTCAGTCTCCAATCTTCTGAAGCATAATGAACAAGTTCTTACATGGAGAAGAAATTCTTACATAGTGAATAAGTTACATGGTGAACATTACAAGGGCAGTCATCGCAGAAGCTTTCAGTTTTGTTTATGCATTATTAACTATACACAGTCAATTGAAATATGAATACTCATTTGATTTTTATACTTGATTTATATGTGGATACCACATTTCTCCCTTTATTATTATTATTTTTAATAAAATGCTGAAGTGGTAGGTAGATACAAGATAAAGGTAGAAAACATAGTTTAGTGTTGTAAGAGAGGAAATGTAGATGATCAGGTGTGTGCCTGTAGACTATGTGTTAATCCAAGCTAGACAGGGCCATAAAACATCCATGTATACAGAAGATTTCTCTCAGAACATGGGGAGGGGGGGTGGTTCTAAGCCTCACGTCTGTTGATCCCCCTTTTTCTCACCTGATGGCCCCCGTGCAACTGTACCTGTCTTAGGTTGTTCCTCCCTTGAGGAATCTTACTGTCTCTGGCTAACTAGTCATCTTCCGGGGCCATACAGGGAAATGTTAAGTTGGCAAGTGAGAGAGAAGCTTTATTGTTTGAAAAGGTTAGCTTTTTACTTCTTTGCATATTTATGCCCTGTGGCTTCTATGCCCAGCATTTGTCTTGAGGTGTCTTTACCACTTGGAAGAATTATGATACTCGGTAAATTCGATATGAGGCACGAATTCTATTTAAGGGTTGTAGTTAGGAAGGAAGAAGAAAAGCTATAGAAGTAGCAGGCGGAAGAAGACATGGAAAGACCGATTATTTCTTTGACATATCTTCTTATAAAGTAACTTCAGCATGTATAGGTTTTAAAATACTAATTAAATTGCGCACACACATTAAACTAATAGGAGTATACTTACGTAACCAAAGCATATCTGTAATTATCAGCCATCTCCAGTGAAACCAAGAAAACCAGTTAGGCACCTTAGGCATTTGTGAAAACATATCTATGATATGGTGGATATTGTTCAACTGAACTTGAGCAGTCTGAGAGAAATCAGACAAATTAAAACATCCCATTCCTGGGGACTGTTCACATCCCATATGTTCTTTTAACAGTAAATAGTCTGTAGTTGTAAGATTTTGGAGACCTACAATTTGCAGTTGTCCTAATTCTTGGTTGAGTTCCAACAGTATAGATCCATTCAAATTTGTTGTTTTACTGTATGCACAGGCCAGCTTAGATATCTCCTTTTTCATTCCCATGGCAAGTCCAGGAAGTGGAGGGATTAGTGCATCTCCACCTGTAGCAGTGCATGGATCTTTGTTGGGGTTTTTTGATGATCATCTTCTGGCATGAGTCTTCCCAAGAGTGCTGATGTTGGAAGTTCTTTTTCATATCATATGTTAGTTCATTTTGGGGGTAACCAAAGTAGGCTTTGATCCTCTGTATAAACACAAACAGACCCATTGCCTACACTTTTATATGCCCTTTATATCATTGTGAAGAACTCATTGGAGGTCACCTACAGGACGAATATTTTGTTTACTTGGCTCTCCCCTATACCAGGTCCTCCCTATAAAGCCCTTTACAGTCACTGTCCATCAGCGTAGCAAAATGTTGTAGAATCACTACTTGTCTTCTCTGTGTTGTACAGCCCTCCCCTTTCTCCCACCCACCCCATGCATGCTAATCTTAATACCCCCCTTTTTCTCCCCCCCTTATCCCTCCCTACCCACACATCCTCCCCAGTCCCTTTCCCTTTGGTACCTGTTAGTCCATTCTTGAGTTCTATGATTCTGCTGCTGTTTTGTTCCTTCAGTTTTTCCTTTGTTCTTATACTCCACAGATGAGTGAAATCATTTGGTATTTGTCTTTCTCCGCTTGGGTTGTTTCACTGAGCATAATACCCTCCAGCTCCATCCATGTTGCTGCAAATTGTAGGATTTGCCATTTTCTTATGGCTGAGTAGTATTCCATTGTGTATATGTATCACATCTTCTTTATCCATTCATCTATCAATGCACATTTAGGTTGCTTCCAATTCTTGGCTACTGTAAATAGTGCTGCGATAAACATAGGGGTGCATTGGTCTTTCTCATACTTGATTGCTGCATTCTTAGGGTAAATTCCTAGGAGTGCAATTCCTGGGTCAAATGGTAAGTCTGTTTGAGCATTTTGATGTACCTCCATACTGGTTTCCACAATGGTTGAACTAATTGTCATTCCCACCAGCAGTGTAGGAGGGTTCCCCTTTCTCCACAGCCTCGCCAACATTTGTTGTTGTTTGTCTTTTGGATGGCAGCCATCCTTACTGGTGTGAGGTGATACCTCATTGTAGTTTTAATTTGCATTTCTCTGATAATTAGCGATGTGGAGCATCTTTTCATGTGTCTGTTGTTCATCTGTATTTCTTTTTTGGAAAACCGTCTGTTCAGTTCATCTGCCCATTTTTTTATTGGGTTAGTTGTGTTTTGTTTGTTGAAGTGTGTGTGCTCTTTATATATTCTGGATGTCAAGCCGTTATCGGATCTGTCATTTTCAAATATATTCTCCCATACTGTAGGGTTCCTTTTTGTTCTATTGATGGTGTCTTTTGCTGTACAGAAGCTTTTCAGCTTAATATAGTCCCACTTGTTCATTTTTGTTATTGTTTTCCTTGCCCGGGGATATATGTTCAAGAAGAGGTCACTCATGTTTATGTCTAAGAGGTTTTTGCCTATGTTTTCTTCCAAGAGTTTAATGGTTTCATGACTTACATTCAGGTCTTTGATCTATTTTGACTTTACTTTTGTATATGGGGTTATACAATGGTCCAATTTCATTTTCCTACATGTAGCTGTCCAGTTTTGCCAGCACCATCTGTTGAACAGAATGTCACTTCGCCATTGTATGTCCATGGCTCCTTTATCAAATATTAATTGACCATATATGTCTGGGTTAATGTCTGGATTCTCTAGTCTGTTCCATTGGTCTGTGGCTTTGTTCTTGTGCCAGTACCAAATTGTCTTGATTACAAGGGCTTTGTAATAATAGCTTGAAGTTGGCGAGTGAGATCCCCCCTACTTTATTCTTCTTTCTCTGGATTGCTTTGGGTATTCGGGGTCTTTGCTGTTTCCATATGAATTTTTGAATTATTTGTTCCAGTTCATTGAAGAGTGTTGCTGGTAGTTTCATAGGGATTGCATCAAATCTGTATATTGCTTTGGGCAGGATGGCCATTTTGACGATACTAATTCTTCCTAGCCACGAGCATGGGATGCGTTTCCATCTGTTAGTGTCCCCTTTAATTTCTCTTAAGAGTGACTTGTAGTTTTCTGAGTATAAGTCTTTCACTTCTTTGGTTAAGTTTATTCCTAGGTATTTTTCTATTTATGCAATTGTGAATGGAGTTGTTTTCCTGATTTCTCTTTCTGTTGGTTCATTGTTAGTGTATAGGAAAGCCACAGATTTCTGTGTGTTGATTTTGTATCCTGCAACTTTGCTGTATTCCGATATCACTTCTAGTAGTTTTGGGGTGGAGTCTTTAGGGTTTTTCATGTACAGTATCGTGTCGTCTGCAAATAGTGACAGTTTAACTTCTTCTTTACCAATCTGGATTCCTTGTATGTTTTTGTTTTGTCTGATTGCCGTGGCTAGGACCTCCAGTACTATGTTAAATAACAGTGGGGAGAGTGGGCATCCCTGTCTAGTTCCCGATCTCAGAGGAAAAGCTTTCAGCTTCTCGCTGTTCAATATAATGTTGGCTGTGGGTTTATCATAGATGGCCTTTATTATGTTGAGGTACTTTCCCTCTATTCCCATTTTGCTGAGAGTTTTTATCATGAATGGATGTTGAACTTTGTCAAATGCTTTTTCAGCATCTATGGAGATGATCATGTGGTTTTTGCCTTTCTTTTTGTTGATGTGGTGGATGATGTTGATGGACTTTCGAATGTTGTGCCATCCTTGCGTCCCTGGGATGAATCCCACTTGGTCATGGTGTACGATCCTTTTGATGTATTTTTGAATTCGGTTTGCTAGTATTTTGTTGAGTATTTTTGCATCTACGTTCATCAGGGATATTGGTCTGTAGTTTTCTTTTTTGGTGGGTTTGTTGCCTGGTTTTGGTATTAGGGTGATGTTAGCTTCATAGAATGAGTTTGGGAGTATCCATTCCTCTTCTATTTTTTGGAAAACTTTATGGAGAATGGGTGTTATGTCTTCCCTGTATGTCTGATAAAATTCCGAGGTAAATCCATCTGGCCCAGGGGTTTTGTTCTTGGGTAGTTTTTTGATTACCGCTTCAATTTCATTGCTGGTATTGGTCTGTTTAGATGTTCTGTTTCTTTCTGGGTCAGTCTTGGAAGGTTGTATTTTTCTAGGAAGTTGTCCATTTCTCCTAGGTTTCCCAGCTTGTTAGCATATAGATTTTCATAGTATTCTCTAATAATTCTTTGTATTTCTGTGAGTCCGTCGTGATTTTTCCTTTCTCATTTCGGATACTGTTGATTTGTGTTGACTCTCTTTTCCTCTTAATAAGTCTGGCTAGAGGCTTATCTATTTTGTTTATTTTCTCGAAGAACCAGCTGTTGGTTTCATTTTTTTTTCTATTGTTTTA
Organism: Manis pentadactyla; assembly: GCF_030020395.1. Classification (NCBI taxonomy): domain Eukaryota; kingdom Metazoa; phylum Chordata; class Mammalia; order Pholidota; family Manidae; genus Manis; species Manis pentadactyla. The sequence continues at coordinate 93,391,387 of NC_080030.1, read as the reverse complement.
TTCTTCTCAATTTTATTTATTTCTTCTCTGATCTTTTTTATGTCCCTCCTTCTGCTGATCTTAGGCCTCATTTGTTCTTCTTTGTCCAATTTCGATAATTGCGACATTAGACCATTAATTTGGGATTGTTCTTCCTCTTTTAATTATGGTTTGATTGCTATATACTTTCCTCTTAAGACTGCTTTTGCTGTGTCCCACAGAAGTTGGGGCTTAGTGTTGTTGTTGTCGTTTGTTTCCATATATTGCTGGATCTGCATTTTGATTTGGTCATTGATCCATTGATTATTTAGGAGCGTGTTGTTAAGCCTCCATGTGTTTGTGAGCCTCTTTGCTTTCTTTGTACAGTTTATTTCTAGTTTTATGCCTTTGTGGTCTGAAAAGTTGGTTGGTAGGATTTCAATGTTTTGGAATTTTCTGAGGCTCTTTTCGTGGCCTAGTATGTGGTCTATTCTGGAGAATGTTTCATGTGCACTTGAGAAGAATGTGTGTCCTATTGCTTTTGGATGTAGAGTTCTATAGATGTCTATTAGGTCCATCTGTTCTAATGTGTTGTTCAGTGCCTCTGTGTCTTTACTTATTTTCTGTCTGGTGGATCTGTCCTTTGGAGTGAGTGGTGTGTTGGAAGTCTCCTTGAATGAATGCATTGCATTCTATTTCCTCCTTTAGTTCTGTTAATATTTGTTTCAGGTATGTTGCTGCTCTTGTATTGGGTGCATATATATTTATAATGGTTATATCCTCTTGTTGGACTGAGCCCTTTATCATTGTGTAATGTCGTTTGTCTTTTGTTACTTTCTTGGTGTTGAAGTCTGTTTTGTCTGATACCAGAATTGCAACACCTGCTTTCTTCTCTTTGTTGTTTGCATGAAATATCTTTTTCCATCCCTTGACTTTAAGTCTGTGCATGTCTTTGGGTTTGAGGTGAGTCTCTTGCAAGCAGCATATGGATAGATCTTGCTTTTTTATCCATTCTATTACTCTGTGTCTTTTGATTGGTGCATTCAGTCCATTTACATTTAGGGTGATTATTGAAAGGTATGAACTTATTGCTAATGCAGGCTTTCAGTTTGTGGTTACCAAAGGTTCACGGTTAGCTTCTTTACTATCTTACTGTCTAACTTAACTCGCTTGTTGAGCTATTATAAACGCGGTCTGATGATTCTTTATTTCTCTCCCTTCTTATTCCTCCTCCTCCCTTCTTCATATGTTGGGTGTTTTGTTCTGTGCTCTTTTTAGGAGTGCTCCCATCTAGAGCAGTCCCTGTAGGATGCCCTGAAGAGGTGGTTTGTGGGAGGCAAATTCCCTCAACTTTTGCTTGTCTGGGAATTGTTTAATCCCTCCTTCATATTTAAATGATATTCGTGCTGGATACAGTAGTCTTGGTTCGAGGCCCTTCTGTTTCATTGCATTAAGTATATCATGCCATTCTCTTCTTTCCTGTAGGGTTTCTGTTGAGAGGGCTGATAATAGCCTGATGGGTTTTCCTTTGTAAGTAACCTTTTTTTTCTCTCTCTGGCTGCCTTTAATACTTTGTCTTTGTCCTTGATCTTTCCCATTTTAATTATTATGTGTCTTGGTGTTGCCCTCCTTGGATCCCTTGTCATGGGAGTTACCTCTGTGGTCTGAGAGGCCGTTTCTTCCCCTAGTTTCGGGAAGTTTTCGGCAATTATTTCTTCAAAGACACTTTCTATCCCTTTTTCTCTCTCTACTTCTTCTGGTATCCCTATAATGCATACATTGTTCCTTTTTGATTGATCACTCAGCTCTCTTAAAATTCTTTCATTCCTGGCAATCCTTTTATCTCTGTCTGCATCAGCTTCTCTGCATTCCTGTTCTCTGTTTTGTAGTCCATTAATGGTCTCTTGCATCTCGTCCATTGTGTTTTGAAGTCCTTCCACAGCTTGTTTTATTTCTGTATTCTCCTTCCTTAGTTCTTGCATATTTCTCTGCAAGTCCATCAGCATGGTTATGACTTTTGTTTTGAGTTCTTTTTCAGGAAGACTGGCTAAATCTATCTCCCCAGGTTCCTTGTCAGGGGAAGATGTAGCAGATGCTGAAGCTGTCTGGGTTAGTCTTGTCTGGATCATATTTTTTTGCCTTTTCATGTTGACAGGTGCTATTGACTGTCAGCTGGGAGGACCAAACTTTTCACTTGCTACTGGCCTTTCTTTACTGGGACAACTGCGGCCCCTAGTGGCTTGTGTTGGGTAATTGTGTGTAGGTGGGTCTTTGTGTCTTGTCCGGCCGAAGTGTAGGAATTTTCCTTTCTGCCTTTCTGTGGGCGTGTTTTGCCTTAGGCTGTTTCTCTGCTTTCGCAGTGCCCGGAGGGGTAATGGACAGGGGAGCTGTTTGGCTGTTTACCTCCATGAGGGGTCTCAGAAATGTTGCCCAGGGGGTTAGTGCGCCCAGTTTTCACTGTAATTTCCAGCCGCTGGGCTGTGACCTGTGTTGTTTCCGTCTAGCTGTTAAATCCCTGTCCCTTCAAGACTTTCAAAATCACTGGCTTTTCTTTGTCAGAGGGGCATCCGCTTCGGCACCCGCTCAGAGGCCTTGCTGCCCTGTTTCCCTAGTTTCCAGCCCTCCACGCATGCACTGTGTCTGTGCTCTGTTGTGGGTGCCTGGGCCTAGGTGTTTAGCAGTCCTGGGCTCCCTGTCCTTCCCACCAGGATCTGGGGGGAGGTGTGCTCGGGTGCCGCCGGGCCGGGGTTTGTATCTTACCCCTTTAACCAGGCTCTGGGCTCTTGCACGTGTGGATGTAGTCATGCTGTTGTCCTGTGTCTTCTGGTCTCTCTTTTAGGATTAGTTGTATTTGTTGTATTTTCAAAAATACATGTTTTTGTAAGGAGATTCCCACTGTCCAACTCACGCCGCCATGTTGGCTCCTCCTCTTGCCTCTGGCTGCTTTTAACAGTCTGTCCTTATCCTTGATTTTCCCCATTTTAATTACTATGTGTCTTGGTGTTGTCTTCCTTGGGTCCCTTGTGTAGGGGGACCTGTGGATCTCCATGGCCTGAGAGACCATCTCCTTGCCCAGATTGGGGAAGTTTTCAGCAACTACCTCCTCAAAGACACTTTCTATCCCTTTCTCTCTCTCTTCTTCTTCTGGTATCCCTATAATGTAAATATTGTTCTGCTGGGAATTGTCACACAGTTCTCTCAATATTCTTTCATTTTTAGAGATCCTTTTTTCTCTCTGTGCCTCAGCTTCTTTGTATTCCTCTTCTCTAGTTTCTATTTCATTTATTGTCTCCTCCACCATATCCAACCGGTTTTAATACCTTCCATCGTGCTCTTCAACGATTGGATCTCCGACCTGAATTCATTCCTGAGTTCTTGGATGTCTTTTTGTACCTCCATTAGAATGTTGATGATTTTTATTTTGAACTCCCTTTCAGGAAGAGTCACGAGGTCCATATCATTTAAATCTTTTTCCAGAGTTGTATTAATAATTTTACTCTGGACACGGTTCCTTTGGCGTTTCATTGTTGTATATGGCGCCCTCTACTGTACAGAAGCTCTCTTCTGGAACTGCTCAGCCCCTGAAGAAATGTCAGGGGTGGCAGAGGAGCGATACTGGTACCTGGGGGTAGGAAAGAGCTGTTCCCCGCCTCCTGGCTGCTGTGCCTGTCTCTACTGCCTGAGCCAGTGGACTGGTCAGACAGGTATGGTTTTGTCCCAGAGCAGCTGGATATGGATCCCTGCTTTCCACAAGCAGCCGGAATCCCAGTCTCCCCAGGAACTCTGCCTGTATTAACTTTCCAACCCAGTAGTCATGCGAGTCTCATGAAAGCACCATGAAATATAGGTTTGTGCTCCCAGAGCAGATCTCTGGAGCTAGGAATTCAGCAGTCCCAAGCCTTCCACTCCCTCCCTGCTCCGTTTGTCTTCCTCCCGCTGGTTAGCTGGGGTGGGGGAGGGGCTCGGGTCCCGCAGAGCCACAGCTCTGGTACGTTACCCCTTTCAGTGAGGTCTTCTCTTTTCTCCAGGTGTGTGCAGTCTGACGCCATCTTCTTTCCTGTTGCTCTCTCAGGATTAGTTGCGCCAATTAAATTTTCTAATTGTATCCCATTTTAGGAGGAAGCCTCTGTCTCTCCTCTCACGTTGCCATCTATAGTCTGTTCCACAACACTTTTTGTTTTTTTTTTGAGAGGGCATGTCTCATATTTATTTATCAAATGGTTGTTAACAGTTAACAACAATAAAATTCTGTACAGGGGACTCAATGCACAATCATTAATCCACCCCAAGCCTAATTCTCATCAGTCTCCGATCTTCTGAAGCACAACGAACAAGTTCTTACATGGTGAACAAATTCTTACGTAGTGAATAAGTTTTACATGGTGAACAGTACAAGGGCAGTCGTCACAGAAACTTTCAGTTTTGATCACACATTGTGAACTACAAACAATCAGGTTAGATATGAATATTCGTTTGATTTTTTACTTGATTTATATGTGAATCCCACATTTCTCCCTTATTATTATTATTATTATTTTTAATAAAATGCTGAAGTGGTAGGTAGATGCAAGATAAATGTAGAAAACATAGTTTAGTGCTGTAAGCTAGCAAATGTAGATGATCAGGTGTGTGCCTATAGGCTAAATATTTATCCAAGCTAGACAAGGGCAACAAAACCTCCACGGATGCAGAAAATTTCTCTCAAAACAGGAGGGGTGAGGTTCTAAGCCTCACCTCTGTTGATCCCAAATTTCTCACCTGATGGCCCCCCTGCGACTGTGCCTGTCTTAGGTTGTTCCTCCCTTGAGAATCTTACCCGTCTCTGGCTAACCAGTCATCGTCCGGGGCCATACAGGGAAATGTAAAGTTGGTAAGTGAGAGAGAAGCCGTATTGTTTGAAAAGGTTAGCTTTTTACTTCTTTGCAGATTTGTGCCCTGTGGGTTTTATGCCCAGCATTTGTCTTGAGGTATGTTTACCACTTGAAAGAATTAGGGTACTCAGTAAATTCGATATGAGGCACGAATTCTATTTAAGGGTTGTAATTAGGAAGGAAGAAGAAAAGCTATAGAAGTAGCAGACGGAAGAAAACATGGGAAGATAGGTTATTTCTTTGACATATCTTTTTGTAGAGTAACTTAAGCATGTAATGGTTTTAAACTACTAATTAAATTGCACACACAGATTAAAATAATAGGAATACAGTTACATAACCAAAGCAGACCTACAATTACCACCCATCTCCAGTGAAACCAAGAAAACCAGTTAGGCACCCTACGCATTTGTGAAAACTCATCTATGATATGATGGATACTGTCTAACTGAATTTGAATAGTTTGAGAAAAATCAGACAATTTAAAACAACACATTCCTGGGAACTGTTCACATCCCATATGTTCTTTTAACAGTAGATAGTCTGTAGTCTCAAGATTTTGGAGCCCTGCAACTTGCACTTCTCCTAATTCTTGGTTGAGTTCCAACAGTATAGATGCAGTCAAATTTGTTACTTTACTGTATGCACAGGCCAGCTTAGATATCTATCTCCTTCTTCATTCCAATGGCAATTCCCGGAACTAGTGGGATGAATGCAGCTACAACTGCAACAGCGCCCGGATCTTTGTCCACAACACTTTTTTTGTAAAACATTTTTTATTTCTTTTTGTATTGGGTTGATTTGATTTTTTTAAAATTTTAGTCTGATTACTATATAATCACATGAGCAACATTGTGGTTTCCCCTCTTTATCAAGTCCCCCCCACATACCCATTACAGTCACTGTCCATCAGCGTAATAAGATGCTATAGAATCACTACCTGTCTTCTCTGTGCTATACTGCCTTTCCCGTGCCCTGCCCCCCACCCCACGGTATGTGTGCTCATTGTAATGCCGCTTATTTCCCTTCTCTTTCTTTTTAAGTATTGTAATTCTGGATATTTGAACTTACAACCTTGGCAGAACATTTCTACTAACTGAAGGTATTGATACTTAAGCAATTTTAAACTATTAATTAAAAAGTTTCGGACAACTAATACTACTGTCATCCCCGTATGAAATAGTGTGGTGATTGAGAGAAGAGGCAAATATTTCAACATATTTTCTTGGAAAAACACAGTGGCAGACAAAGGGCTCTAGGGAAAAGCAGTAGTAGCAGTAATTAGTCATCTCACAAAACAAAATTTTGTTTTTTATATAACTGGAATGTCTCCTGAATTTTGGGTTAAATGGAGACAAGTTATTTTCAAACATTTTCATCCATTAACTTGGAGAACATATTTTACTAGATTTCTGTTGTAATGGAAATCATGTATGCGTTTTGTTTTTTTCTTATATGTTAGAATAACCAGTATTGGTGATTTGGCCTCTCAAGGAATTAACATTTTGTGGTAACAGGAGAAAATCAATCATGAGTTTTTTTCTTGAATATGAAGAATTTTATTCCATTTTCTCTACCTACTAGTATATTATGTAAGCTGTGCAGTCTCCTACCAAATAAAAATAACCCCAAGGAGAATTACTGTTCCAATTTAAATGTTTTTTTTTAGAAGTTTACAATGAAAAGGTATAGTTCACTTTTATTTTCTCATTTCTTCTATAAAAAGTAATGAGTTCGTTTACATGTTGTATCTATTGCATATATTGGAGGTAGGGAGAGAAAGTCTCACCTTTTAAATTCTTTATTCTTGATGAAACTCAGTATAATAAAACAAAGCCTATTATAAATAATAAAGTAAAACTCAGCATAGTAGAACAAAACTTATTCTTTTGTTCATCACAATCTAAAATAGCATTCCAGTCTATTAATGATCATATTATCTTAAGACATATAACATTTGCAACCAGAAAAGAAAAACAAAAAGTCCAAATGAAACAAAGATTAGGAATTTTTAGAACAGCTATTATAAATTCCGTATTACATGCTCAGGTTAGTTAAATACATTTTAATTTAGAGCGTACTACGAATGTAGATAAATAGATTTCTACTGCCAGAGAACATACTGTTCTATGGGACACAGCAACAAACACGAATCTGTGTATGATATCTATATGCTACACCAGTGTTAAATCAGAGAGTTGCAGGGACCTAGAGAAGGGATTGATTAATTTAATTACTTACAGGTCTTAGGGAGAGTTTATTAAACATGGGGGGTGGGGGGCACTGAGTTGCAACTTGAAGAATAAGTATTATTTTACTTAGGAAAAGGCAGTCTAGGCAAATAGAGCATTCCAAGAACAAAGCATTAGGTCTGAAAGTGCACGGTGTGATTTGAAAGCCCTGTTCAGTACTCTGCTCCTATTACAGCGTTTAGAACATTGAACTTATCCCTTTATCTGTTTCCTTTTTTGAAAAGAGGATGTCGTCTATCTCCAGTGCATTATAATGCGCTAATTGGCATAATGCAGACATTCAGCAAGTATTTCTTCAGTGAATTAATATCCTGGCTGGAATATGGAATGAATGGAAGAACATGTGGTTGGAGATAGTGCTACAGTGGTAGATGAGATTACTGTTCAAAGCCTTTTAGGAAATGTGGATTCATACGTTATTTTGTAGAAGGATAAATCTGGAGGAGCATGGAGGCACGATAACCAGATAAGGAGCAATGACTGAGTTTTTTCATGCATTAAGGAGACATTTATTAAACCTATCTTTTT